>NC_046642.1:19648357-19913357 GCF_900324485.2 Mastacembelus armatus
ATAATGACTCTTTAGACAATGATGTAAATATTACATGATTGTTCTGTCGCTTGGATGTAAGCCTCACAAATCTATTCCATGGTTTTCTTTTCAACTAACTCAAATACTTTAGATGTATTTGATGTGTTTATATTGCTTTTAACATGTGTGGTGTTTAGACATCGGTTACGGCAATCTCCGCCCCTTATATCTATCCAGTAGATTTGAATTCTTGTGTATCTATTGGATGATCTGGTCCTGTCACATGGTAAATGTTTGTTCTCCTGAATCCAGGAGTTAATTGATTTAGCTGGATGTTTTTGGAGGATACTCGTTTTTTTTGCCCAACTTAGGTTGTGGATTTGTGGTTTCTTGAAAGAGTTGGTCATTTCACAGAACGTTCATTATTTTATTCATTATGCTTCATCATTTTATTCCTGTATTAAGGTGCTCTTTGAAAAAGACTTAACTGTGTGGGAGTGTAACCTGTAAGATGTCACTATAGATTTATCTGTGCACAGCCGTAACAGATGGCAACAGACTGATGCCAACAAGTATAACGCCTACTTAAATAATCCTTACACATATATGTAGAAAGATCAACATTATCATAAACACATACACGTTTACACAAATGTATGAACATGTATGCAAATGACAGTACACAATGCTCATTCAAGCTCTAGAGTGTCTGGTTTTACAGTGGACTTGCAGATTAGGAAGAGTAAGAGGAATCAGAAAACATAAACACAACATGTCTTTACCAGGAAGCAATAATAAATATAATTTTAGTTCTATGTAGTTAGTAACTATGTACTAACACATGGTGGTGACTACAGCACATGTTATTTACAACTGTGGTTTTTCAAAGGCAACTAAAGTCACTGATAAACGCCTTCACTTCAGCATTCCTCGTCTGTACCACAAAACCTTCTGTTGTATTGTGTCTCACCACACCCCAGTCTGTGCCGTGGCAGTAGTTGGTTTTGTATTACCAGGTGATGGAAAAAAAAACACCTTTCCCAAATGTCACTGAGCCAGCTGTGCAGCATATAGTTTTTAGCCCATGAGGGCTGGGGGTGGGTGGGACGTTTTAAAGAGTCAGTGCCTCCCTCTAAAACGTCTAACCCCACACTTTTAGCTTGATTTGTTTATATTTATTTTGCATTATAAGCAAACTTTCTTTAACATTAACCATAGCCAAATTCTCACAACTACCACATAGTTTAGACCTCAGTACAATCCAAACTTTTTCTTGGCCAGTTTGCCCTACACGCTGGGCGATTGATACATCTGGTTTTATAACTGAGTTACTACTCCCTGACAGATGCAATGCCTCCGAGATCAGGACACGCTAATCCCTCGGCCTCGTGGGAATTTGCCTAAGGTGTGTGCTGCGGTGCTGTCTGCCATATCAATAGGAGGCATCATGTTGCTGTCTCCTGAAAGATTGTTTGGCTGGCTTGCCATTGCAATACTCATCTTGACCCTTGGCCCTCTGCTGCACGGGCTCTGTCTGCTAGTAGAGGAGGTGCTCTACCATTCCAACACAAGGTGAGAGCTCAGCTGTGGCTGATGGAAACAAAATTTTTATGTTCCTTTTTTTTTTAGCATTGTTGGCATTAGATGCTTTAATACTTTCATATCAACCATGGAAATGGTACTGTATAAAGTAAACAGTGTTGTTGGTCATAGTCGAACCGTTTCACAGTAAATGGAAGCAGCGACAACATTGGCATCTGTCCTTCTCTGTTTTTACCAGGTATCGAGGCCGAGGGCTGCTGAGCCATGTGCTGGCAGCCTGTGGGTTATGGGGAAAGACTCTGCTGGCTGCAGGGCTGGCAGGCCTTCTGCTCTACCTTTCCGGACATCCTCTGCCACACAAAGGCCAGTGCTGGAAACTCATTTCCCTGGCCTCGGTTCTTTATGCTCTTTTTAAAAGCCTGGGAGTCCTGGTGAGATCCAGACCTGACACACAAACTCCCCTGTCTTTGTTGTACTGGGGCTCCTCTGTCCTTTTTTTTCCACAGCCATACAAACACAAAAAAGCAAAGCATTGAACACTGCAAAACAGAAGTTTAGTGTTCTTCCATGCCTCCTATAATGTCCATTCATAAACAAATTAATGAAAACCCATGATTGTCATGAAAAACACACTGCAAGAAACAGTCTGCTCTGGAAAATGGTCATTTTAGTAATTTATAGGAAATCAGCAATAACAAAAATGATGGTACAGCTTCTCTAAACGTAACTGCCATTATTCGTGGAAAGTACAGGTGAGATGTAGCTAGACGAAGTGAACATCAGGTGCATCCAAATGATGTTTAGGTCTTAGCAATTACTGGAAACCAGTTTTAGGTTTATCGCTCAGAAAATCCTCATATAGCAGTTTCTGCCAGAAAAAATGAGTCTTTGTAAAGGCAAATCCTCTGTCTCTTCTGAAAATGAGACCAGTGTTGCTGTCCACACGCTGGGCATCACAAGGATGATGATAAAATTATATATCCATACACATGGTTACAGCTGCTTAAAGCTGAAAGCGCATATCTGTGCATGTATTTACGTTAAATGATGCTTCGAGCTATCATCAGGGTCTGGACTGGGTATCAGGCTGCGCTGCCATATATCTACTGAATCTACTCAATTTTATCTAAAACTATATTTGTCCTACATAGAAAAGGGCAACTTGGGTACAGGGCTGCCCTTTTCTTTTGCTTAGCACCTTCCAGTGTCAGGTGTCTCCTGAACAGAACAAGGTGTTGTCACATCCTTCTGTCTGTGGTTGGTGTGCAGGGTCCATCAGAGGTGGAGGTGTCAGACATCTGTGAGGCGAGGAAGATGAACGTGGCCCATGGCCTGGCCTGGTCCTTCTACTGTGGTTACCTGCGACTCGTGCTACCGCGTCAGTAGAATCAAAACACACACACATACACAACACGGACATTTGGTTTGTCCATTGTCTTTCAAATATACACATTATTTTAATACCACAGTTTCCTCATATTATATAATCCATGATTGGATACACTGTAAATAAATCTTTTAAGATAACCTGCTGTCCTCTGCAGTTTAAAGGGTCTTGCACTACCGATCCGAATGAACAGATATCCAGTAAATTAAAAAATGTGTGCATCATCCCAGGGTTGGAGGATTCCATCATAGAGTTTTGTGCCACACACCAGGCCAGTGCTCCCCTCTGGGCTCGCGGCTCCAGAAGGCTTCTCATTCTCATCCCCATCAATGCAAACATCTCCCACAAACTGGAAGAAGAGGATGACAACATCCGTTTCTATGACAACCTGCCCAACAACGAGATAAACAGGGCAGGGGTCCGGGGCCGGGTCTACAAGCACAGTGTCTACAGAGTGCTGGATGAGCATGGGAAGGTAGGCGGGAATGTAAACTCATACTGTGAGGGCTATATTATAATCCAGGTATATTGTTGCAGTGATACTGGTAGAGATACTGCTTGTAATCATGTTAATACCAGATTACATTTTAAAACTTGGACAGGTACATACTTCTCATCTCAGTGGGTTGAGCGACTCAGTGCGCTGATATTTTCTCCTTTGATCAGATTTGTAAAGAGTGCTCAGCTTAAAGATGACAGAAAGAGCAAAGTGAGCTGCTCAAGGGGCTGTTTCACTGCATTGTTTTTCTTCTTCTTCTTCAGTATTTAAAGATAGCACATCAGCGTGCTCTATATTCCGTGTGTTTGATGTAGCAACTCTAACAGTGATTGTACTCAAAACCTGTATTTCAGGAAGTTTGGGGCTGCATGAAAGCGTCATGAGTTTCATGTCAGGCCAGAAATAGCTACCAGTGATTAGCAGGATGATGTTATGGCTGCTATCTACAGCTGCAGTCACTTCACTGAATGAGATTTTGATGGATGTTTGACATTTACTCCAGTACTGAACTTAAATACAGTTTTAAGAACTTATTTTTTACTTACTATCATTTTAAGATACTTCACTGCACTTCAGAGGTAAGTACATCGCTCAGAGAGCTGCAGATACTCTACAGGTGCAGATTTTAAATAAAAATGTGATTTTCTTATAATTTAGGGGAGAAACATTATCACGCCATTGTTGTTTGTTATCTATTGTTTATAAAAAGTCAGACAAAAAGGCCACACAGTCCACCACAGGTTAGAGCGTGATACCTTAAAATCTCATGCTTTTTTTAAAATCGGTCTTAAACCCAAAGATGTCCTGTTTCCAATCATATAAAACAAACAAAACAAAAAAAAAAAGTAGTGGAGAAGACACAATCAAAGAAGGGTTTGAATTTTTGACTAAAATATAACTATTTGTCCAAATAGTTTCCAATAAAGTTTGCACAGTCTAACTGTTTCGGCTGTGTTGTAAATTTACTGAATTACATATATGTGTATAAAGGTGTTATAATTATCTCCACTTTGACCAGCTAGAGCTTTAAATCCAGCCTATGTGTTTTTGCATAAGTAATAATATTCCAGGGAGATATGTATATGAACAATATTAATATAGGCCACTCCATAACAAGTACCCTACTATTACTGTGGAATTTACCATTATCACATGTAGCTGTGGACAGAAGTGTGGACTCAAAGGCTGCAGACAACGGCAGTAAACGGTCAGAAAGCTTCAGGCAGTCAGTCAGAGAAGGTAGGTAAAGCAGACAAAGAGAAGCAGGCAGGCTAGACCAGTACAGGACTGCAAACACGACGTGACAGTTACTCAGAAACAGTCGTCCAGTATATAAGAACGTAATGAGACAATAGGCAGCAGGTGTGCTGATGGGGGAAAGGACGTCAGGTGATGGAAATGGATGTTGCAGCATTTGAAAGAACAGGAGATATTAATGAGAGGAAACAGCAAAACAGAGCCTAGGCAGATGTGGTTGTTCTTTACCAAATGTACACATTACTTTAACAGATAAAACCTCTATAATCACGACATATGACATAGCTTTACCAGTATTACTTAAGTACCATCTTGAATGGACAGTTTTGCTTATTTTTATAAGGTTGTATTTGCTACTTTCATTGAAGTAAAAGATTTCCGCACTTCTTCCAACCCTGAAGAAAACCTGGTCTGGGTCTCACTCTAATATTAAAGAATAGCAATATTTATTTATTTTGTTTTAAAGATTCTTCAGAAATCAGAAAACAGAAATGTGTAGAATCATTTCTACATATCTGGTTTGTTCTTTAAGGTTCATAAAAACAGTACCCCACCTCTCCCCCAATGTCACCTGGGATCAGTTCCTGCCCCATGTGACCCTGGATAGAAGGAATGAGAGATAGAAAATGGATAGATGGAGCATAGTACATTACCTCCAGCATGCTGTTTCCTTTCCGTAGCAGCACATGAGCTCCACCAACTGGTTAAACCTGCAAAGTTACCACTTGTTCTCCCATTTTATTGAAGCAAAGTAACAGCACCATCTTCCTGTAACACAGAGAGATCAAACATACTTGGACATATCTGGCCACCAGCTTTTAAAGGCTTATCTGTACATGAATTGTATCTGTCTGTATGTGAACAGGCCCATGACTGCGTGGTGGAGTATGCAACTCCTCTGCTGACACTCTACAGCATGTCCCAGGAGAGCAGTGCTGGTTTTGGGGAGCCTGAACGCAGACAGCAAGTCCTGATCTTTTACAGGACCCTGCAGGAGATCCTGGACAACTCGCTGGAGTGTCGAAACCGCTACAAACTCATCCTGCTCAGTGGTAGGAGGACAGTGTGTGTTTGTTTCTGTGTGTGTGTGTGTGTGTGTGTGTGTGTGTATGTGTGATCCTTACACACTTTGCAGCATAACACAGACTGGTTTTATGGGGATTTCAGCTTTTAGCTCAGACACAAGGACAAATAATCAGGATTTGTACATTTATGGATTCTGCAATTTATGTGTTTTGTTGATACACAGCCGCCTTGAACTGCAGGGTATAACTGACATAAAGGCTAATGAAGACTCAGAGTATGAGTGTTGGGAACATTCTGGCTTTGGCCCAGTTCTCTTCGATCTCATGTGCTGGCAGTAGAAAGTTTCATAGTGTAGATGATCCCCCAAGTTCTTGGACGATTACTGTTTCAACAAAGATCATTTCTTTTCAAACAAGTTTTCATCTCCTTCTAGACGAGCATGAGGATGACCCTCACGGCTTGTCCAAGACCATCCTCAGACACCTGCAGCAGCAGGAGAGAGAGGAGTTCTGCCTCGCCCCACCTCCTCGCCAGGAGAGGGTGCACCCGTCTGCGAATACTGCAAATGCCCTGCCTGTAAACGGTGAGTGGCACCACCCAGAGCTAATGAGCAGGATACCCACGCTCATGTTCAGCCTGGATGAACCTCAGCCTCTGAAGGAACCTGTCGAGGACAGCGAACATCACCCAGGACAGACATAAACACATGCTCAAAGCGGAGCATCAGTATACGCACACCTGTAAGCAATCACTATATTAAATAAAGAAACACAATATGAAATAAATACAAACATTTGAGTTTTATTTGAGTTTTTCTAGAATTGTGCATGAAAGTTTGAGTAGAGGTCAGACCAGTGGTCAGTGAATAGTTTGGACTGGCTGATTAGGACCATATTTTAACATCAGTAACAATTGTGAAAATCCTAACAATGAAAAAATTGTGAATTATTTATGAAAATATACTTGGTGTGAACTGATGCAGCAGGTGAGGACACATCACATTCAAATTTCCATTCACTGTGTGCATTGGAAAAACCCTGACTGTACACTGACTGCACCTTGCTACAGAGGCGTCATAGCTTCAAGGTGCTGTCTAGAAGAGAGTTTGTCTCCATCCTTCCCCACATACTGAAAACAGCCTGATCTTCTACCAACATCAGCCCATCTAGTTAATATACCTTTAAATGACTAGTGAGGAGTAGAGCAAAGGCTGTATGATGCCCTGCACTTCTGTCAAAGCCACCAGATAGTACACTGAATACTCTTAAACTCATTATTCAATTCAACCTCAATAATGTTTCAAAGGAATCCATCAATCCATTCCTCCATTATTCCTAACCAGGGTTACAGGGATCAGCTGGAGCCTGTCCCAGCTCTCTTTGGGTGAAAGGCAGGGGTACACCCTGGACAGGTCACCAGTCCATCACAGGGCCACATAGAGACAAACAACCTCACACACTCACACTCACTCCTATGGGCAATTTAGAGTCACCAATCAACCTGACATACATGTTTTTGGACTGTGGGAGGAAACCAGAGTACCTGGAGAAAACCCACACAAGCACAGGGAGAACATGCAAACTCCACACAGAAAGGCCCCTGATGGGCTTAGAAGCAGGAACCACTTTACTAAATTGTATAAAGTAGTTTAGCTCCACCAACCAGCTACAACAGTAAAATACTGCTTACACACTGATGCATCAGTAATAAAAACCTAATAACATCATAAAACAAGATATCACTGAGGATATAACACATTTTACTTTTGATACTTTTAAGTATATTTTTCTGATAATACTCCTGTATGTTTAAATTGGATCTTGAATGCAGGACTTTGACTGGTCTGTAGCCTAGCCTGTATCAGACTGCGTTTAGCTAGGTGTACCTAATAGTACCCGGAGAAAACCCACACAAGGGTGTGTGTGCATCAGAGGTGGCAAAAGTACTCACATTCTATACTTCAGTAGAAGTACAGATACTTGGTTAAAACAGTAGAAGTACTGACTCAACTCCTTTACTCAAGTAAAAGTGAGAAAGTACAGGGTCTGATCTGTTGTGCATGGGGGAACGTGAGTATGTTTAATGACTGTATAAGCAAAATAAGCAGTGAAGACACCTGACACCACGCCTGTTTGTCTCACATGTACACACACACACACACCTCATGACCCACGGCACTGCAGCTGAAACTGATGGGTGAGGTTGCATCAGATCTTTACAGCCATCTGTTTTCTTATTTTACGTGTTGCTGCATTGGCCTGTTGTATTTAAAACTCCTTCAAATAAAACAATATAGGAAAAAAAAAAGAACAGTCCTGTTTGCTTGAATTCCTTCTAACTCACCTCCACATTAAAGCAATTATACTTGAACATTTGCCCTAAAGAAGTGCATCAGCTTAGTGCTGTTATCACTAAGAGGTTAACTAAAGACACAAAGGTGCTCCAGGTAGGACCGAGGCGACGAGGAACTGGGCGAGGCACACAGCTCGAGACGGTCGGGGACGGAAACTGCAGGTTTCACCGGGAGATCTGGTAAGTAATAGTGAAAACAGCATTCCACTACCGCGTGGGTAAAGGCCCCAAGTGCACAGTAGCTAACTCCCTGTCTCTTCACGATTATTTTTTCATTTCTGTGTTTGCACAAACTGGATGTATTTGTTTTACCTTTGCACAAAAGGTCTTAGCTAATCACTGATCACTATTATATGGACAGACACAACAGTGATATGATTTTTATCATCTAACTCAGCAAATGTATTTCAATGAAAAATCTATTTTTAGGCTATTTGATTAGTGAACACACCAAACTTCGATGGTTCATGCTCCTCAAAGGAAGAGATTTGCTGCCTTTATTCCATTTCATGTCACTATTGACTAATTCTGCGGCATTTTATTTATCTTTCCTGACTTATGTAAATTTGGCAATTTGTTTCTGTCGTTTTACAGAATAGAATATGGCTTATTAAAAACATTTATACTTATTCTAAAACAATAATATAAATCATTTTTATCCCTTAATAAATATTATGGTCTCTTATGTATTCTTAAGACATAACAAGGATTTCGCTCAGCAAGCAGAATGTGTAGATACTTATCAGGATACTGATATGGATTTGTGTGTGCTTTGACGATGGTGAGATAAGAATGTTGAAAAAAAAAAAAAAAACAACCCTGATTTTCAGCTGCAGACGTGATATTTGATTAGAGATCTGGACTGTTCACATGCCAGCCAGCTGACACACCAACAGTGATGGATGGCTAGCATGGGGGCAGTGTGACCAAGTTTACACATAGCAAGACACTAGTTGTTTACTAAAGTTGATTTTAGCACATTTAAATCCATGACTTGAGCTCATCAGATGCAGTGATAGATTTGTTTGAGTTTATGGGATGATTGAGGGCATACGTGGGTCCATGACCTCATGAAAGATTTAAACCTGTGACCATCAGGATTCAGAATATGTAATATTTGTTGGAAGATAAGGTTGAAAACAGCAATGTTTACACACCAGACTATGCATTCATTCGCAACTGACCAAAACCATAAGGCACATTCGCACTCACACAAAGTCAAGGTAGTGAGCAAATAATGTGACCACACACTGTAGTTTCCCTTCACTTCCACAGAAAAAAAAAACCACTTCCTTCTTGGTAACAAGTTTTTGTGATGACGATCCTGGACATGAATTTGATTGGTTGACAGCTGTGATGTCACAGGTGGGAGATTTCCCGAGAAGGTGAGTTAGGCATGAGATGTTGTGTTGCAAAAGTGCTATACTTTTAGTGTCTGCTCTCACATCAGGCCAGTAGGCAAAGTGCTGTCTATTTGTCTATTTGTCAGCTGTGGTCATGACATGAACAAGGCAGTTATCCACACCAGCTGTTTGTATTGAACGATATGTGCCCACAGGACAACATTTTTAAATCACATGGCCCTATGCATATAATTTACTTTGTTTGTAAAGCACTTTACAGTGAAATGATAGAGAGTTTAGTGACGTTTAGTGAAGTAACCTGAATTCAAAGCTCCTTAACATTAAAACAATAAAATCTAAATATATGTTTTCTTATTAAAGCTTAATTTCGTGTTGATCATGATTGATGATGAAGGAACAAACTGTGCATCTGTTTGGAGTGAATAATATTTTTCAGGGTGGGAGTTACCATGAGGAATTTTGCTCACCTGAAAACTGAAGCCCCGTGTTTATTGGATACATTTATGACTGTGTGGGTCAGACCATGTTACTCACCTGTGAGTAAGGCAGAACTCATCTAGACCTGATGCTCGTAAAACACAGTCACACAGGAACTTAAATGAAAACAAAAATGAAACCCTGTGCGGATCAACTTCTCCCTGCTGTGACCAGTGCTTTTTTTAATTAAAGTCCACAGGTGTGGCAGTTCTGACTTATCTACCAGTCTATTTGTCTGGTCTTAAAATTTAGACAGCACACCCTTTCATTAATGCCCCAAGCCAGGACAACACCCTGTCTGAAAAACTCCAAACTTAAAATATGTTAAAAAAAAAGTCACCTAAGAGGGAATTCAGCTTATAAAACAGAATATATTCATAAATAAACTTCAATTACTTTTTCTTCAATAATTTATACCATTTTTAATTTTGTGTTTTATTACTTGCACTGACTCAAGATGATGAAAATTGTTTTTGTTGTTGAGTTTAGGCCTACCGTCAAAAGTGTACTCCACTGATTTAGCACTGCATCCCTGTCACTGACAAGACTCTACAAAAATCAGACAGACAAAAAGATAAAAATTGATTCAGCATAATCAGAAATATCGACTTTTTATTCTACCCTTTTTTTTGTCAAAATTTAGCACCTACACTGCCAACAATGCAACTTGATGTGTGTTACACCAGCAGGTGCAGTTACACTTTGCTTAACCCTCAATGAAAATTTTCAACAGCAACTTACACTCCAATGAGCTGGAATCAACACCTGTCTGAGGTTTATTATATTAGACTGCATGGGGCTGATTGTTTTTATTAATCATTATTTGGACTATTATTTTCATGCTTAATCGATTAACTATTTTTTCCCCCACTTATTTTTCATATCAGTTGATTTTTCCAGCTGCAGACTGTATTGACCTGCAACAGTTTTAGCCTTGTGGTGCACATATTAGACTACATTAAACCTGACTTTAGGGTGACAAAATGTCAGATAAATAAAACAAAACTGCCTCTGATGTGTATGTGCACTAAATGTAAATATAGTAAAGTTCAATATCTGTCAGTAGCAGTGGTAGAGGAGTTAGTGTAGGTAGGGAGCAGAAACAAAGTCAAAGTATTAGTTATTACAGCGGTATAAGTCTGCGGTATTTTGCGGCTCTACCTGACGGCACTAAGCTCCGCCTTCTGCCGTGCAACGCCGGGACATGTTGCGTGAGCCACAGATCCAGAAGTTTCCGGACTGAGCCGGTCACGTGTGGGCGGGGCCCGACCGGCTCAATGACGCTATAAAAGCTCCGGCGGCCGCTGCTCAGCCGGACTTAGTCGCTTCATGGAGCAGAACTGGACCAAACGCTTGGAGGAGGCAGTGGCGCTGGACAGACGGGAATCGGGATGGTCTATACCGCGGCTCTGGTTTTTGGACACGGCGCGTTCACAGAGGAAGAAAGTGTCGTAGGGATGATAGGAAAGTACTTCTCCCAGCTCTGCTCCAGGCCCCCGGGCTCCAAGACCGGCTCTGCCCGGCGGGGGAGCGTCGAGAGCTGCGACGAGTCAGAAAACAGCTCACCTTGTAAGTTGTTTTAAAAGATATCCGTAGTTTTTGAAATGATATGAAGAAACGGTACAAAGCTGTTAACTAAACCATAGTTAGTTATAGTTGACAGGTAACATTTAACACAGTTTAACAGCAACAATATTAATTAACGCGCTAACATGATGAAATTCACCAGTCTTAATATTGGATCCGGAACTATATTATTTGGCGGATGAACGCACTAACTGTGCAGGCTCCCTGATGGGGCCGTTTCTGATGTAACTGATCCAGGTTTTGCATCAGCTGCTCACTGCTCCTGTCAGCTGCTGAGACAAAGCCTCTATCCCGGTGACTCCTGGACTGTAGCACAGACATTGTTGGTGACACAATTAAAATGACAAGAGTCAAACTGATAAGGGCCATGAAGGCAAACATACGTGAATCACTGCTTTTCAGCAGAGACATTAGACTTGTCTGACAACGTGTTCACTGTCAGTTCTTCCAACAGTGGTCTTGATTTGTCTTGTCTCCTGCAGTTGCTAATCTGGACAGTGGTTTGGAGGATGAGGGCCGGCTCCTCCAGCAGGACGTGACCCGGCACCTAGAGCTCTGCTTGACGGAGGCCAAAGCTTCCACGCTCCACTGCCAGGTGCTGCTGCTGCCTCGCCAGATGACAGGCAAGATCGGCCAAGACATCGTATCCTCCTCGATCTTGGAGCCCTGCGGGCTCCGAGGCGCCTCCATCCAGGTCTACGTGGAGAGCGAAGAATACCTGAAGTCGGTGGGAAGTATCTTCCCTGACCCGAGTGTCACACCCACATTTGAACTGTCTGTGATCCTTAAGGCAGAGAAAGACAGCTGGCCGCCGCTGAAACACATCTTCGATAACAACAAGGTGTTGAAGCTGAGACCAGAATACCGGCTGGTCAAGAGGAAGCTCTACTCCTCTGCCAGTCCTGTCATTCATGATTCCAGCTAGGGTGAAGTTCAGGATGTAAACCTGTTTTACTGTTTACATGGGTTTTTTTGTTTTTGTTAATGTTCTTGGTGTTTTAAATGTCAGGCTAAGTCTGGCCTGACATGCACCATCTGATCTTCTACACACAATATTTTGCACAACATTTGAATGTTGACATGTAAACATGAAAATGCTCTCCCAGGACTGGGCGGGTCCCACTCTGGAGGCATGCTGTGCTTTTTGATATTTATGCAATTAAAGTTTTTACACTTCGTTCTCTGCATTTGTGTGTGTTGTACCAAAAATTTGCCAAGCACATACATTCTACCATCAACAACTGAGGCCTGGTACTTCAAGACCTGCTACCACAACTACTTGAGTTCAAGTCGTTTAGAAGTAAAGGGAAATAACTAGACAAGGTTTTGGTCTAGCTCGTTTCGTTCACTAAGTAGATGGAAAACACTGAATGCAGCCGGTGACTGCAGATTCATAAACGGTCACATTTGCAATAAAAGTTACGTTGACGGATGGAGCGCTCAATAAATCCAACATAAGTCCAACAGCAAATAGAGTTGACCTCATTCATGTTTAAATCAAATAATCTACATTTAACAAATGTACAACAGAAGACATGGTACATGTATGAGCTACACAAACCTACATGATCCATAACACAGGTACAAAACATGTTTTTGTACTCCCCATCTAACACGTTACAAACACATATCTCAGGCCATTTACAGGGTGCACACTGGCTACATCCTAGGTGACAAATAGAGATGTCAATGCTGTTTCAGCACCAGTGTTTTTTTTTTTTTTTTTTTTTAGCCCTTTAGCTGAACACAGCACTTATATTTTGCAATACTGCTAAAGATTTCACAAAGCATGTTTAGACTGAATTCCTCCCTCTTCTACTCATTTCACTACATCTGAATCTGCTTGCAGTTGAAGTCAATATGTGAGCAATTCTTTGACTTTGGTTTTTCGTTTTTCACTAACATGACAATTCATGTATAATGTAGTTCTGAGCAGCAGGCAGTGCAGAGGTGAAAATCTGCAAGAATTTGAATGCAATAGGTTTTCGATGTGCACTCCACTGCTTCTGCGATAGCTCACTTGTACTCTAAAAAGAAACCTTAGTCACCTCCCGTGACTCAGGCTGCTCGTGAGTGGCATGAGGGCAGGAAGTCAAATTTAAAACCCATGCTTAGTAAAAAGGTCAGCAGAAAGTAGAAAATATATGCAATTTGCAGTTAATGGGCTAAAGTGTGCCAAAATCACTGGTATGTTCCTTTAAAGTATGGGCCTACAGACTGAAGCATTATAATCCAGTAACATCAGATTTTCTGAATTTACAAAGACGTCCCAGTTCCACAAGTGAAAAAGGCTAAAACTCCAGTTGTAAAAGCTGTGTACTAACAGGGTAATATACTGTAATACTTTAACAGTGATCAGACTGATAGATATTTGGGTTCTGTAGTAGTAGTAGTAGTATTTATCTTGAATTTGCAGAAACTGTACAAACTAGTTTGCTGTGTGGCCATCCTGGTTACTGTTGCAGCCTAGTGTCTCTTCAACCCATTTAGGCTGAACACAGTTTGATGCATTATACTAAAATACAGTAATCAATCAATCAACTAGCATTAATGCATCCACAAAATCAATTCCCACCCTTTACCATTTAATTCAAAACAATCTTCTGCTGGTGAATTTTTTTTTTCTCTTTGCCCAAAGCTCCTTGCTGTTCCTTCTCCGCAGCAGGAAACAATGACGTTCGCTGGTGAAATGATACTTGGGGAAAGTAGTGGTACACTGGCTTGTTTGTCCTGGAGTGACAGCCCAGAACACCGCACAGCAACCTATCATATGAAATGGACAAGAGCAAGCTCTATGCAGCTCTCTCAGACATACTGACAAGACACATACATGGCCTCATCTATGCAAAGCACAAATGGACGCGCACACGCGCGCACACACACGGGCACACACACACGGGCACACACACACACACACACACACACACAGAGACTGCAGTCCTCTTCGGAAAACAACCAAAGTGACCAGTCAGTATTCAGCACCAACTGATCCCAAGAATGTCTCAGCATGTCGCTCTTTGAGATCTCACTCTATTTCTTCATTTTGAGGTCGGCTTCCATGGCGCTACGTCGACCTCTGGTACCTCCATCCTGGAGAGACAAGGGAGGACAAACAGGCCAAGAGAAAAAGAGAGCAGAAAAAAAAAAAATTAACATACTAGTGCAAAGGTCAAAGGTCATCTGGATAGAGTGAGTGAATGGAGGCCCTGTGGCAGGCTTCCTCACGTGACTGAGCGCCGCACAAAAACACAGCGCAGTCCACCTCAGAGGGCTTCCTCCGCAAATGAAGAACTTAAAAAAAAAAAAAAATGATGATCAACGGGACGATTCAAAAAAGAAAATGAGAAAAGAAATTAGAACATGCAGAGGCAAATAATCGCACATAAAAAAAACTGATGGCATGAGGTCACTAACAACAGGTTGACAGAAGCTTGGGTGATGAAAGGCTGGTGGGGCCTGTGTGGGTGGTGAGAAAACTGTATTGAAACAGAACTTAAAGTTTATGAGGGTGACATGGACAGTGATGTGTGAGTGTGTGCTGAAACTGAAAATGGACAACGCTGAGAATGAAAGTTACCCTTTTATTCTTATTAATTATTACTTGCCAGCATGGCTGGCAACCAATACTAAGTACTACGGAGTATGTGACACTGTAATTTAGTACCTGCATGGTATTAAAGTTCTACTGTGAAATAAAAAACAAACAAAAAAAAAAATATCCCGTTTTTCTTAGTTGGGCTTCTACAAAGTTTAAACATTTTGTTTGTCTACTTGTTTTTTTTTTTTTTGGTTGAGCATCACTTGGTTAGAAAAAGGTGAAATTGTACGATATAATAGCAAAAATATTCAAATAATACACAGCCCTAAAACAGCGCACTTTAAAGTTAGTTTTCTTACTAGAAATTTGCTGATGTATATAATTACTGCATGACACCAATAAGACTGACTTTTATAAACATTAAAATACACACTTGTTTTATTAGTTTTCCCATTAAGGCACTAAAACACAAATGAACTGAAAAAAGGAAAAGAAAAGAGATGAGAGGCACAGACAGATGTGTGTGATGTCGTGAGTGTGTGTATGTTTGCACTGAGACAAGCGTGTGCGGAGCGTAGCCTGGTTCTGGTGAAATCTGAGGGAGAACCTGAATACTTACAAAGAGAGAGAGAAGGAAAGCAGGAGAGGCCATTGGGACACTGTCCTGTAGGAGGACAAATATTGGAGTGAGAAAGAGAGAGAAAACACACACGTGCGTGAGAAAGCAAGTTTCATACAAGTCTGCGTCAAACACTGAAGCACATTGAGCTCCGCAAGGCACATACAAGTATTCACATGATGGCAAATAGACACACACACACACACACACACACACACACACACACACACACACACACACAGAGAGTCCCATATGCAGATAGCAAAAAGTGACAATAACGACACAGAGACAAACACGCATTAGCAGGCAGACTCACTCCCCCACACACAAATGTTTTTAACCCTCCTGTTGTCTTCGGGTCAATTTGACCCATTTTCAAAAGTTAATATGTGATAACTTTGGTTTTCTTCACTATAATGAACTAAACATGACATGGATGGTTCCCTACTATAAGTGTAAAATATATGTTAATATGTTGGGAACAAGTTCACTAAAAAGGTGAAACTAAAATATTGGTGATCATTTTATACCTCATGCTTTATAAACAGTCAAAACAGAACGGGTCAATTTGACCTGGGAGGACAAAAGGTGTGTAGTATTGTCTTCAGATTTACTACACACCTTTTGTCCTCCCAGGTCAAACTAACCCGAAGATAACAGGAGGGTTAAAAATATTTGTGTGTGGCGAAGTGAGTCTGCCTGCTAATGCGTGTTTGTCTGTGTGTCTTTATTGTCACTTTCTGCTATTTACATATGGGACTCTGTGCGTGCGTGTGCGTGCGTGTGTGTGTGTGTGTGTGTGCGTGTGTGTGTGTGGAAGAAAACCAAAGTTATCACATATTAACTTTGGAATATGGGTCAAATTGACCTGAAGACAACAGGAGGGTTAAGACATTGCACAAACACAACAGTTCCAATCATCTTTCCTCTAAACAAATCAACATTTTATTTTTTTAAATACTGTGAAGTTCTCAGTAAAGAACATAGTAAAACTGAGCTGAGCTTACTGTGTAGAAACAACTAAGAACTGAAATATGTTTGTGGAACCATGGTTTTCAAATATATATTTGAAATTCAATCATATTTTCAATTTTTTTCAATTTAGCAAATTCCCAGATACTTCCTGTCTGGAACCAACGCATGTGGACTCCAAGATACCTCAAACATGCCTTGAAATATGGGGTTGTTAGATATACACACATATGATTCCTGCAGACACACAGCAAATAAAGAGTCACTGTGGACATTTGCAGACAGACAGACAGAGACAGCAGCAGCAGAATTGGCAACAGGCAGGTGCAGAAAGACAGGAGTTAGGGAGGAGAGGTGCAGCCAACATGCAGGACAGGAATCAGCTGGGAAGTCAAGACCAGGAAGTACTGCACTGAAGCACATCATAATGAGCGGAGAGATCTGCTGCTCTGATGTCTCAACTGTCTCTCAAAATATATCTGCACATCATGCATGAGTATGATACTGCCTGTATTTCAAATATAGATTTTCACTGCACAGCTGAAAACAAAATGTCAAGGAAGTAATCATGTCTTCACCTGGACACAAGAATTTTTTTCATACTGTCAGCATCTACAACTCACTTCCCATAGAAAGAGAAAACTCAGAACAATACACATAAATTTCATTGGTTTCATTCACACTGGCAGCAGCAGCACGGACTACATTTGAGATTACTACACACCACAGCTGCTGCGAGTTAGATCCATCACTTTGGATTTACTTCCAAGTGCTGGAGGCAACATTCTTACAAGAAATACTAAAAAAAATCTAGTTCGACAGTTTCCTTTGAAGGCAACTTCTTTGTTCAATCTACATTTGCATTTGAGTACATTTGTTTGCTACTGAAGGAAGGAAACATACAATTATCAGTGAAGGAAAGCCCACACTGACATAGTACTGTCAATAGGTGTAGGTCACAGGCAGGATAGAGCTGATCAAGTCTTTAGTTTCACTAACTGATCTACAGGTTCAAGAACACAGAAGAGAGGCCATTGGTGTGCAAACAAACGTGTGCTTGCTCCCAAAGTTCCCAAGGTAGAAGAAGAGGACTATGCTGCAGGAGCGATTGAGATGTTTCTGCGGACATACTGACATTTGTTTCACGTCAACTCTAAAATCTTCATATTTGTGACTTCAATCGATAACACTGATCTGAGAACAAGGAAAGGCAGACTGACCGCAACACTGTAGGGGATTCAAACAAAGACTCAGTGATGTTGTTATAGCGCCCACAATAACTTTACAATGTTGACATTTTCACACAAAACTGGGTGTGAAACTGACACAGTTGGGATTCAACAGTGAGATTTGCTGACTAGAGTTGTCCAACCCACCTTCTCAGCTGACTCTCCTGGCTTGCGATTTCCCTCTCTGCCGCGGAGGCTCTTGGCAGATATGGCGCTCTCTGAGGTCTGCATGATGAGCTGTGTGGCCAGGAACTGCTGGACGTGCTCCAGGACGTCACGCTGCATCTCCAGGGCCATGTGGTAGACGTCGTGATCCGATGAGTTGTACATGACAGCATTCTGAAACATCAGCATGATGTCTCGCTGGAACTCAGCTGTTGTACGGATCACCCCGGACTCAATGTTCTTCTTGATGGCCGACAGGTCCATGGGCCTGCAGCAGGAAGGGTAGTAGAATTAGCAGAGAAGGGGGGTAATGCTAGTATTAAAGTTTGTGGCTATGAACAACAGACTGAATCTTAGATGCAACAGAGAATTTAGTTGAAGCTTGATCTTGGACTGTGGGGAGAAAATACACTTCTTTGAACCAACTAAATCACTTAAAAAAAAAAAAAAAGAAAAAAAAAAAGGTATCTGAGTAGGGGTGAGAGGTCTGGTCTGATCTGACCTGTGCACGATGCTGTGGTAACCAGGGGCGATGTCATCTGACACAGGTTGCAGGAAGACACTGGCATACCTAGAAGACATAACCCATTAGCACAATAAAACACCCCTTTCCTGTAACTAAACATGGTCAAAACCTGTTTTACTGTGCGCACAGATTTGTGGTGAACAAAAAGTGAATCTACCATCTAATTTTCAGATCAATGTGCAAGAATATGTTAGTCATACTCCAAACTTTAGACCACAAACTTAAGTAAGAACCAGAAAACAAAGAACCAGAAGGCTAGACCAGATCTAATTCTGTTAGTGTTGTTCTCATTTCTGTAGTTATTTTATAAATCTCTGGCTGCTATTAGTTACTAGCGCCAACATCTGGTGGAGTTTACAGTCAACACTAGTATCATGCCTAGGAATTACACAAAGTAGATGTTGAAGACTATTTCTGAAACTTTGCACACCAAGCTACAAACAATTGTCATTAAAATAAAGTAAGTAAACTAAATTTGCTGACTGATCAAATAAAAATACATCACTCTAATGAACTAACCTAAAATTGTTTTTATATTCATTCATTTGTAGTTATATAAATATTCTTTGTTAGACAAGAAACCACCTGTTGTTACAGTACAAACTAAAATTCAATCCAGCTGAGAAATGAAAAGGAAAAGAAAACTTTGTGAATCACACTGACTGTGAGCCATTTGTGAAACATTCTGACCAACAAAGACTGATTCATTTTAGAGACTGGGGTGTGTTGAGAAGCTCCACCTATGGTTGGCTGCCGCTCTCCACACCAGCATGATGGCTTTCTTCCAGATCTTCTGTGCCTGCACTGCCTCCTGGTCCTCACCACATGTAGAGCTGATGAAGACAGAACAGAACAGGAGAGAGGGGAACGAAGAGAGGATTGTGAAACCCACAGTGGATAGAAACAGAAAGCACAAGAGAAATCCCAGGTGGGAGAGAGACAAAGGCACATACTGTTAGAATTTAGATATCAGCAGACTGCTCAGCTCAGAGAAATGCAGTGCTAATCTGATTTAAAAGTCATGACATGAATAATCATGACAAATGCTAGCTAAGCTTGATCTCATTTTAATACAGCAGATGTGTTTTGTTGCAGTAAAAGCTGAGGTTAACTAAGGACATCCCTCCTGCAACCATTAATGACACCTACAGCTGGGAAGAAGAGGCTGGGCTGCTGGCCAGTGAATCTGCTGTGTAGCGTTGGGAGGGTGGGCCATAGCCGTCTTCGCTCTCACTAGCTGCCCGTTCCACCTCTGACAAATAAGGACCCTCCCCTTCCCCACACTCCTCCTTCAGCTCCATCCCTTCTTCAGGGTCACCCTCACTCCCTGCCTCTTCCTCCTCCTCCTTCACCTCCTGGATTGAAGAGAAAAACCCCACTAAGAGTAAAATGACTGTATTTGAAGTTTGGCTGTGTGTGTGTGTGTGTGTGTGTGTGTGTGTGTGTGTGTGGGTGTGTGTGTAGCTATACTTAGCTACCTTGGACTCTTTACCAGACACAGAGCTGTCCTCAGAGTCTAAGTGACAAAAATGAAAAGAGGGTTAGGAAGCAAGCATGACTTCTGTGTGTGTGTCTGTGTGCATGTGTGTGTGTTTTTCACTCACCCAGACAAGGCAGGTTGGGCTCTGGCTGGCTCCACTCCTCTCCTTCACTCTTCAATGTTGTCTCAGTGGCCTCCTTCCCCGTCACTCCCTCTTCTCTAACCTCACTTCCTGTGGCACCATCATCAGAGGTGACAGAAAGAGGGACATCACTTCCTGTCACCGCAGGAACCTCAAAGTTTCCCTTAAGCTGTTCTTCCCGTTTAATTTCAGGAAGGCTCTGGGTCTCAACGATTGCAGGAGTTGGGTCTGACACTGTGACCACCTCCTGAGGCTCCTGTGGGGGGTCAGACTCTTGGACTGTGGGTGTGGGGTCTGAAGCTTTCAGCTCCTGGGTCTCCCAAGGCCCAGGGAGAGTGTGTCCTTCTGAAACAGCCTCTTCACACAGAGACAAAGCTGCTTCCACCGCTGCTGCATCCAAAGCCTCCACAGAGTCATCGACCTGGAAGAACAGCGGACAGGACAGGGATGGACAAAGAACAAACAAAACAGAAAAGAAAATAACAAATTATTACATGCTGAAAACTGTCAAACAAACAACTAGGGTATACTACTCAGTGGGATCCGAATAACTGAACAAATGTTAATGCTTTATCCATGGTTGTTTTTTCTGTATTGGGAACATTTGATGTCTACTTAAAGTGCATGTCAAGACACTTCAAAGATCCTATATGGTCTGATTGTTCAACATATAAATATTATTTTTCTCCAATGTAACAAAAAAAAAAAAAAAGTCTAGTACTTAAATGTGTTATACTTTTGCAACTCTTCACTCATTTATTACATATAGCATGTACCTTCTCCTCTATGATGGCAATGATGTCTCCTACTGTCTCTAGGTCCAGAACGTCTCCAATGTATGACACCGCTACAAGGTCTTCTACTAATCCCGTCTCCTCAAGCTCCTTCACTGCAGCTTCTCCTTCCCCCTCTGCACACACAGAGTAGTAAATTGAATTAAATTAAATTCAATTGTATTTGTATAGCACCAAATCACAATAAAATCACCTCAAGGCACTTCACAAAAAACAAAAAACCCAACAAATCCCTTATGAGCAAGCACTTGGCGACAGTGGAGAGGACAAACTCCCTTTAACGGAAGAAAAAACCTCCAGCAGAACCAGGCTCAGTTTGGTCGGCCATCTGCCTCGACTGGTGAGTGGATAGAGGAGGGTGAAAAGAACAGCAACAATAAACAACAAATGAGGCAGGTTGGTGGGACAGGTAACCGCACATCAGCAATATCAAGTTCCAGGACCAGGGACACCTGCAGAAGTTACATAGAGAGAGAACAGAGAGAGAGAGAGAGAGAGCACAAACTAGGGGAGAGAGAGAGCACAAAGGTAGTGACATTCAATGGTGGAATATACATGTGAGGGGGGAGGAGAGGAGGAGAGAAGGGAGGGGAGGGTTAGGGGTAGGGGAGCACTGATGGTCCTCTGACAGTCTAGGCCTATAGCACCATAACTAAGGGATGGTTCAGGGTTACCTGAAGCCAGCCCTAACTATACGCTTTGTCAAAGAGGAAGGTTTTAAGTCTAGCCTTAAAAGTACAGAGAGTGTCTGCCTCCTGAACTCAGACTGGGAGCTGGTTCCACAGGAGAGGAGCTTGATAGCTAAAGGCTCTGCCTCCCATTCTACTTTTGGAAACTCTGGGAACCACAAGTAGGCCTGCACTCTGAGAGCGAAGTGGTCTATTGGGATGATATTGTACTATGAGGTCTTTAAGGTATGAAGGAGCTTGATCATGAAGGGATTTGTATGTGAGAAGAAGGATTTTAAACTCTATTCAGGATTTTACAGGGAGCTAATGAAGAGAAGCTAATATAGGAGAAATATGATCTCTCTAGCTAGTTCCTGTCCGGACTCTGGCTGCAGCATTCTGGATTAACTGGAGGCTTTTCATGGAGATACTGGGACATCCAGATAGTAATGAGTTACAGAAATCTAGCCTTGAGGTAACAAATGCATGGACTAGTTTTTCTGCATCATTTTGAGACAAAATGTTCCTAATTTTGGCAATGTTGCGCAAGTGAGTTATAACTCACACATAACTTTGAGTTATAACAAGCACACAATAAAAACCTTTTGACAATCTGATGTTCTAAGTAAACACCACATCTGGATCCAGAATCCTCAACATAAGCATGCCACAAAACTGTGACATTAAAACAAAACCTAAAGTCCTGGGCATTTGTTTCTTTGTTGGGAACCTCTGAACATTTTTGTAATTGTTTACAGATACACAGGGACATTGTGTATGGGACGTAAATGGTACACACCTTAAGGGTTAAGTCACCAATTTTTAATTACACTGTTGGCAGCTATCTCCTTTGTGTCTAGCCACTCAGCAGAGAAAAGCAGACAATGTGACTCCATGTATTTATGTGCATGCACGAACAGTTATGCAATTAAATCATTACCTGGGATGACCTCATGACCAGATGGTAAGGCAGTGGCTGCAGTGGCTGTCTGTACTCCATTGGTGAGATTTCCAGTAGAGTCTCCATCTGCAACCTGACATCAACAAACAATGTCCTCTTCAAGACCGAGTGAACATTTAAATGTGACATTCTATGATGCCCATTTCTACTGCTAAAAATAATTAAATATGGTAACTTTGAAGTTATGACTGAGTACTTTATATTTTATATCTTCTTGTATTCTTACAGTTGTGTAGTTCAAATCTAAGCTAACATGGCTCTCACCAGGCGGGGGCTGGCTGAGATGAGATTGCCTTTTTTCAGCAGTTCTGACAGCAGAGGAGAGGGCGGCGGTGTGGCCTTCTGTGCGAGGAGCCTCTTTTGAGGCGATTCATCAACTAGAACAGCCAGGCCTCCTTCCTTGGGACCTGGGCCGGGAGCATCTGTCGCTGGGAGAAACACTCCAATTCCCTGAGCCTGAAAGGAACAGCAACCAATCAGTGAGAGCGGTTGGAACAGTGAACTGTGATATCAGAAGTACTTCCTTCCCGCATAAACAGGTTTTGCCAAAAATTGTAACTATACTGTAACTTTATTTATCTAGCACTTTAAAAACCAAAGTGCTGTACAAGACAAAAACAGGAGTAAATAACAACACCAAACACCAAACCTATAAAAACTTAATGAAATTCATCAAAACAAATGAGAAAAATAAATGACAAATAATGTCAACATCTCAGACTTTGTGAAATGCCATTGAAAACGAGTGAGTTTTAAGACGCAATTTAAAAGTCAATAATGAGGAGACCTGTCTAATGCGGAGAGGCAAAAAAGACACAAAGTGAGGAGATCTTTTCCCACTTGCTAATGATTCAACATGAAAACAAGCTGCAGATACAGAAAAATACTTTTGTGGTGTCACTGCTCTTTTCAGGTTCCAGATATTGTTGTGAACAGCCACATTACGGACTTCAATTTCACAACTGACAACAGCATTTAATACATGTTTTCACACCTAACCTCTGGCAGTATGTTTCTAGTAGCACTTCATCACAAAGTGCACAAGGCAAAAAATAGTGCATATATGATTATGTTCTTACAACTGAGAGGGTGGTGGTGTCGTCAGAAGCAACACCTCCTGAATCCATGGGAGGTGTGGGGACTGATGAATCGGCTTGAGAATCCAGTGGTGGTGGGCTGGCACCCAGAGGAGAACGTACCGTTACGCTGGGCAGACGCTTTGGTGTGTTTTTCACCGCCTGACGAGCTGCGAAGAAGAGACAGGGTCAGGGAGGATGAACGAGAAAATGAAACAATTTTGTGAGGCAATTTGTTTGTGGGAAAACTGCAGCATCATGTGACAGAACAGTCATTCCAACTCAGGCACATCAGAGAAAAAGCTAATAAGCTAATAAGCATGACACCTTAACAGAGTGTAGACTGAAGGTACCTTGGTATGCTGTTTCTGTGGCTTTTCTCTTCTGCTCTGCTTCCTCCTCATCCTGCTTCTTCTTTCTAGAGTTGTAGAAACAAACATTTAATGACTCACAAACCGAAGGAGATCACAGCAGAAGAAAATGAGGGACGTAATGGCCCACAACCAATTCAGAAAACCCTGCACTCTGCTTTAACTACTACTAGTGAGGAGCCCTAGGGTCACTGTTCAGGAGTCAAGATAGAAATGTCAGGAGAATAAGCAAAGTTCAGATTCAGACAAAGACTGACAGCTCAAAGTCTTACAGTGTGATCTCTGCCCATAGTTCCTTTAGGTGGGAATCCATATGACCTGCCTGTATCAGATCCACCTCCTTCTTTAACTTCCTGTTAGGACAGACATGAGAGGGAAATTAAATGTTATAGCGCACAATCGCCAGAATCCTCTTTTTTTTTTTTTTTGGTGTGTAGGTACCTGTACTGCTCTTGCGTGTCTCGCAGCAGTTTTTTCAGTTCCTCTATCCTTTCAGCTGTCAGCCTACGAACGATGACGTCTTCAATGGTCTCAACCACCTCGCCCTTCTCACCACGTTTACGCCTGGAAAAATTAAAATGTCAAAAATATTTCTCAGATGGTTAAAACAAAGTAATAACATCTCTCTGATTCTGCACATAGATGTGTGTGTTCTGCAGTACTAACTTTGGTGCTTCTGTGGCCTCCAGCAGCTCAGAGTATTGTGATGCGCAATGCTGAGAAAGAGAGAAAATCTATTACGCTGAAGCAAATGATCCCAATGAAGACAATAGAGGAGAGCACCTGACTTATAGGAATGACAGCCAGAGAAACAAATGTAGAAGATGTGCAGGTTTGCAGCTCTCCCACCTTCTGTGAAAACCAGTCAGGGGGACGACCAGGCTCTGAGAAAGGCTTGATGGCTCGACTTACAGACACCCTGGAAGACAAAGAGCTTCCTCAGAACACAGACACTGACAAGACAAAATCAAATAATAATGTATGCCTGTTACATTCTTCTGCACAACGTCCTAAAGTATGGAAAATATATGCGAGTGAACACTTTCAGGTTTCAGATCAAAGACAACATCTTCCTATAAATAGATCTTTTTCTCTTTTAACTGTAACCATTAAACAAATATTAAAGATCACCACAGAATACTGTCTTTTCATAGGCTCAATGAAAAGACATACAAAGTTCCTATTCTATCTGTATTGCCGATTCAGGGGAGTTCATCTTTTCTGGACAGCAGAAGTCACCTATTTATTCAGGAGGTTTTCCTGAGATTAGGAAAACTACTGGCAAACACTGATACTGCCAAAGAAACATAACACGTTACCTAGTAGCTTTTGTGCTACTGTGAGAATTACGAAAACAAATGAAATATAATGGGGTAATGAATGCAGATGGTGTAATCGATTACATTAACTACATTTGTAGCTAAGGACAAAACTTTCATATTCCATTTGTTAATACTGGATTTCAGGAACCCAGGCATCATATGAATGCTCAAATAGAGACAGACATCTGCCTATGTTTTGTTGAAGCTCTGTGGCTTCCCCTTTATGAGCAGGTTTTCAGCAGGTTTTCTTTTTACCAGTTTTGGTCGCCACTCCTCATAACAGAGGAGGCCAGGCACAGTTTCTCCCTGACTGACCAGGGCTCTGTTGGCCCCACATTCAGTATCTTGTGTTCTGTGGGGAAAAAAAAAAGAAAAAAAAAAAAAACACCATACAGAGAAATTACAACATGTCCGAGTATTTCTTTCTGGCAGTCCCTGGCCTATAATATATTATGCTAAAGTCACATTAGCATTTTGGGAGGTATCTTCAACTGATCCATTTGGTTTACTTCGCTCGTAAATCGACAAACACATAGCATTAGCCTGCACTCGAAACAGACAAATAACGTGAACCATACAAAAATAATACACGACTATGCTGTCTGCGGCAGCTGATAAGACGAGTCTTTTTAATTTAAGTAAATGTGTTGTGTCTTAACGGCGCTGCTTGTTTTTTTTTTTTTGTTTGTCGCTCTTCAAACGATACAAAAAGTAAAACACAGCAGCGCTGACAATCTGCCTTAATCTTAGTTATATTTGACCATTTATCATAAATTAGCTCCACTCCGTTAGCTACTGCTGTTAACCTCTCGTAGTGAATAAACACACAGTTAGTGGCGGGATACAACTGGAAAACAAAGGGAAAACAGCTATAATTTGTGCCTGTGCAAACAATAACACGATGGTTAAATAGCATCGATGATTAGCGATGTTGACTACGGGGGAAACATTCGTGAGACACACAGAGGCAGCTAAACCGTGTAACTCAAACAAACTAAATACATTACAACATGTGGAATTAGTTTACTCATATTTGGGTTTTAAATCACGAAGAAAATCAAAAGATAGATGAAAACATATATATATATATTACTCACTGCCGATACCACTTGCCATTTCTTCTGTAAGGCCGTAAAGCACAACAACTTCCGCCGGACAACTTTCAGTGTTACACATGAGAGGAAAAACACATTTAGGAAAAAGGGGCAGTCTGTCTGTGTGCCTTCGTTCAGTTTGAATCTGTTAATTCCATTTCAGTATACAGAAAAGGCTTTAATTTACCCATGTAGTAACAAGCCAAATGATATTCTTCTTTGTTTAGAATAAAAAATCAGTGTTTAGGAGAGCTAAAGTTTGTAACTGATGCGCCTATTGCTATTTCTGCTTTTTTTTCTCTCTTCAAATTAAAATGTTTAAACTGATGTGGCTTGTGATTTTCACAGTAAAAGCTCTGTTGTGTCATGTTCTGTCATTTTGCAGTAGGCTACTCCAGAGATTACAGACAGAACAGACATCCTACCTGCGTTTCCACAGGACAGTAAAGAGAGTCAGTAGGTGAACTGCAGATAGATGGAGCACTGAGGAGAAGACAGTGAAAAGAGCCCACACTCAGCTCACATTTACTAAAATTATTAGTGCACACATCGCACCTCTGCTGGGAACATCAACATTTTATTTTAATTTCATGTTTGTGGGCACTTTATTAGGTTGTAATTTAAGCATGAAAAAAGGGAGTACATTAAAATAACCCATCATTTATCTGCTTTGGTACTGACAATTGCCTACTCCCTACTGTGTCATGCCTTGTAAATGATTGTCTAAAAGCTGTTTTGGCACATTGACAGCAATATAATTCAGGTGAAAATCCATTATAATGTCATTTTATAGTATGGCTTCAGTTAGAGCACTAATTTTGTCAGCTGAAAGGGCTGGTAAAGATGGAACTGAATTAGATTTAAGTGACTGCTTTGTTGTTAAATTTGAATCTTATCAATGACATGTAGCTTGAATTCCATGTGTCATGTTATCTAAAGAAGAAAACATAACATGTGGTAATGTGATGTGTTAATGCAAGTATGACATACAACTTTGTCTTTAAAAAAATATATCTGACCCAGTTCACAGGTTTTGTATTTGAACAATGAAAATGTCCAATCATGGGGAAGATCGCTGACTTGACAGTTGTCCAGAAGATGATCACTGGACAAGGAGGGCAAGACTCTTGAGCCAGAGACAATGTCAGAGGCGTCTTACCTGGGTTAAGGACAAAAAGGACTGGACTGTTGCTCAGTGGTCTAAAGTCTTTTCAGATGAAAATAAATTTTGCATTTCATTTGGAAATCAAGGTCCCAATGCAACCACAAGGGTGCACAATCCAGTGTCTTCATGTGTCAGTCCCAAGTCCAGGTAAATGGGGATGCGGAGGGTTGTGTCAGGAAGGGCATCCAACGTAAAATTTAAGCCAAATCAAACATGCGAATCACAAATATGATTTCCATACCAGATCAGTCGTGGCCCGGGTTAACAACGACTGCCACTGGTGCTGTTGACCTACAGGGAGCCAGTGGAAATTGGACTACTGTTGGTCGAAGAAGGAGAGGAGGAAGGCGTGTTCATAGGCAAAGAGAGAAGAGGAAGGGCAGGAGTGTAGGACTTAGAGTAGGGACTTTGAATGTAGGGACTTTGTCAGGGAAAACTAGAGAGTTGGCTGATATGATGGAGAGAAGAAAGGTGGATATCTTGTGTGTTCAGGAGACCAGGTGGAAAGGTAGCAAGGCCTATAGATTAGGAGCAGGGTTCAAGCTGTTTTATCATGGTGTGGATGGAAAGAGGAATGGAGTAGGAGTTATCCTGAAGGAGGAGTTTGCTAGGAATGTTCTGGAGGTGAAGAGAGTGTCAGATAGGGTGATGAGTCTGAAGCTGGAAGTTGAAGGTGTGATGTTGAATGTTGTCAGTGGTTATGCCCCACAGGTAGGATGTGAGTTAGAAGAGAAGGAGAAATTCTGGAGGGAGATGGATGAGGTGATTCAGGGTATCCCTAGTGGTGAGAGAGTGGTGATTGGGGCAGACTTCAACGGACATGTTGGTGAGGGAAACAGAGGTGATGAGGAAGTGATGGGTAAGTTTGGTATGCAGGACAGGAATGCAGAAGGACTGATGGTCTGATGCAAAAAGGATGGAAATGGCTGTAGTGAACACATTTTCCCAGAAAAGGGAGGAGCATAGGGTGACATATAAGAGTGGAGGCAGGAGCACACAAGTTGATTACATCTTGTGCAGACGTTCCAACCTGAAAGAGATCAGTGACTGCAAAGTAGTGGCTGGGGAGAGTGTATCCAGACAGCATAGGATGGTGGTGTGTAGGATGACTCTGGTGGTGAGGAAGATGAAGAGGACAAGGGCAGAGCAGAGGACCAAGTGGTGGAAGTTGAAAAAGGAAGAGTGTTGTGTGGCTTTCAGGGAGGAGCTGAAACAGGCTCTGGGAGGTCAGGAGGTTCTTCCAGATGACTGGACAGCTACAGCTAAAGTGATCAGGGAGACAGGTAGGAGGGTACATGGTGTGTCATCTGGACAGAGGAAAGCAGATAAGGAGACTTGGTGGTGGAATGAGGACGTTCAGGAGTGTGTTAAGAGGAAAAGGTTAGCTAAGAAGAAGTGGGGCACTGAGAGGACAGAAGAGAACAGACAGGAGTACAGGGAGATGCAGCATAAGGTGAAGGTAGAGGTGGCAAAGGCCAAACAAAGGGTGTGTGAGGATAGGTTGGACTCTAAGGAGGGAGAGGTGGATTTGTACAGGTTGGCGAGGCAGAGAGACAGAGATGGGAAGGATGTGCAGCAGGTTAGGGTGATCAAGGACAGGGATGGAAATGTGTTGACAGGTGCCACAAGTGTGATGGAAAGATGGAAGGAATACTTTGAAGAGTTGATGAATGAGGAAAATGTTAGAGAGCAAAGAGTAGAAGAGGTGACTGTTGTGGAGCAGGAAGTAGCAAAGATCAGTAAAGGATGAAGTGAGGAAGGCGTTGAAGAAGATGAAGAGTAGTTGGTGAAGGCAGTTGGTGCTGATGACATACCTGTGGAGGTATGGAAGTGTTTAGGAGAGGTGGCAGTAGAGTTTTTGACTGAGCTACTTAAGCTCTTGGAGAGTGAGAGGATGCCTGAGGAATGGAGGAGAAGTGTACTGGTGCCCATCTTTAAGAACAAGGGAGACGTGCAGAGTTGTGGAAACTACAGAGGAATAAAGCCGATGAGTCACACAATGACGTTATGGGAAAGAGTAGTGGAGGCTAGGCTGAGGTCAGAAGTGAGCATTTGTGAGCAGCAGTACGGTTTCATGCCAAGAAAGCGAACCACAGATGCAATATTGTACCAAGGATCGGCTTTGAGCCCCTTCTTGTTTGCTGTGGTGATGGACAGGCTGACAGATGAGGTTAGACAGGAATCTCCGTGGACCATGATGTTTGCAGATGACATTGTCATCTGTAGTGACAGCAGGGAGCAGGTGGAGGAAAATCTAGAGAGGTGGAGGTTTGCTCTGGAAAGGAGAGGAATGAAGGTTAGTCGCAGTAAAACAGAGTACATGTGTGTAAATGAGAGGGACTCAAGTAGAAGCCAGGGAAGCCAGTGTGGTGCTGTGGCGACCCCTGAAGGGAGCAGGCGAAAGGAAAAGAAGAAGATTTGGAAATCAAGGTCCCAGAGTCCAAGTTGCTTGATGTCCAGTGTAAAGTTCCCACAGTCAGTGTTGATTTGGGGAGTCATGTCATCTGCTGGTGCTGGTCCCCTGTTTTATCAGGTCCAAGGTCAGCGCGGCCTTCTACCAGGAATTTTTAGAGCACTTCATGCTTCCCACTGCTGACCAGCTTTAAGGAGATGCTGATTTCATTTTCCAGCAGGACCTGGCACCTGCACACACTGCCAAAAGTACCAATGCCTCATTTAAGGACCATGGCGTCCCTGTGCTTGATTGGCCAGCAAACTTTCCTGAACTTTCCTAAACCTCGTAGAGAATTTTTTGGGTATTGTGAATAAGAAGATGCGAGACACCAGACCCAACAACACAGTCTTCTGAAGGCCCCTATCAGACCTGTGCTTCCATAACACCTCAGCAGAGCCACAGACTGATCGCCTCCATGCCAGGTCACATTGCTGAAGTAATTCAGGCTAAAGGAGCCCAGACCAAGTATTGAATGCTGTACATGTTCATGCTCCATACCATTCACTAGTCCAACATTTCCGTGTTAAAAATCCTTTTTGTATTGGTCTTAAGTAATATTCTAATTTTCTGAGATACTAAATTTTAGCTTTCTATTAGCTGTTAGTTATAATAATCAAAATTAAAATAAACACTTGAAATATATCGAGTCTCTGTGTAATGAATTTATAAATAAATAAACTTTTTGCTGATATTGTAATTTACTGAGATGCACCTGTATAATTAATTTATGGGCCATAGCCAAGACCCTCTACATGTTTGACCATTTGTGAAAGGGTTCAGATTATGCACGGTAGAAATACTTACATACAATCTTTGCTATATTGTAGTTTCAAATCATTTATAGTGCATTCAGAAAGTCTTCAGATCCCCTTCACTGTTGTCATTAATCTACACTCAGTGCCACATAATGACTGAGTGAAGACAAAATTTTAGGAATATCTGGAAATTTATTAAAAGGGAAAAACTAAAATATCACATTTACATTTAGATCCTTTGCAACAACATGTGAACATTAGCTCAGGCATCTCCCATTTCTCTTGATCTTTGCTGAGATGTTTCTACAGTTTATATAGTAAATTAAATTAATTGGACATGGTTTGAGAAGGCACACACCTCTCTCTATAGAAGACCCTGACAACTGTCAATGCATATCAGAGCAAAAACCAAGCCAAAGGAGGTCAGAGGAACTGCCTGCTGAGCTCAGAGACAGGATTGTTGATAGGCACAGAGCTGGGGAAGGCTACAAAAACTTTCTGCAGCACTGAAGGTTCCCAGGAGCACAGTGGCCTCCATAATACTCAAATGGAAGAAGTTTGGCACAGCCAGGACTCGTTCCAAGAGCTGGTTGCCAAACTAAGCAATCGTGGGATAAGGGCCTTAGTAAGAGAAGTGATCCTGAGCTCCAAAGATCCTGTGTGGAGATGGGACACAGTTCCAGAAGGACAACCATCACTGCAGCCTCCACTGAAAACCAGGTACCTCATCAGCTGCCCAATACCATCCCAACAGTGAAGCATGGTGGTGGCAGCATCAAGCTGTGGGGGTGTTTTTCAGCAGTAGCGACTGGGAGACTGGTCAGGGTTGAGGGAAAGCTGCATGTAGCGAAATACAGAGTTATCCTCAATGAAAACGTCTTCTTCAGCGCTCAGAACCTCAGACTGGGCCAAAGGTTCACTATCCAACATGACGACGAGCACACAGCCCAGCCAGAGCCCTGACTTGAACCCTGTTGAACATCTCTGGGGAGACCTGAAAATGGCTGATTGTCCCCATCCAACCTGACTGAGCTTGAGAGGATTTACAAAGAAGAATGGCAGAAAATCCTCCAGTCTAGGTGTGAAAAGCTTGTTGTCCCATACCTGAAAAGACGAGGCTGTAATTGCTGCCAAAGGAGTCAACACAATCAAGAGTATTAAGATAATGAGACCATTTTAAATATAGTCAGTCTTTATTTCAACAAGACTAAGAAATGTTGTTTAATATACATTTTTCCTTACAATTTAACGTCTATTTCATCTTGTTTTTCCATAACATTTAGGAGATACTCTGACAAGTAAAATCTGGTGTATTGTTATGGCCTCTTTTAGAGACATCTAAAAATGGCTGCTCTGTATTTACACATTTTTAAAAATTCTTTTCAGTCAAGTCACCACTCTCTCCTAAGAAAGTGAGTCCTTTCTGTTCCTGTGGGCCAAAGGCAGATGGAAAGGTTTCAACACCTGTCCAACTCAACTTTAAAGTCACGAGACTGACGTTGCTCTGCGGATCAAATGAACATGCGTCAACTGGAACACCTCCTGCTAGCTGGGAAATGTTGCTGCCCTGGCCCGCAAGCACAGACATTTACCATCATCACCCAAAACATTTCCTCTGACCTTCAGAAAGTTGGGTTTCTTCACACTTGACACAACTCTTCCACATGATAGGAACACATGCACAAAACCTTGGAGAAATATTGGTGGAGCACAAAAATCTGAATTGAACCAGTTATCTGCAGAAATAATACCAAAACAAGCTCCTAAAGAACAGCTTTGTTATTTCAAATGAAGGCTTTGGTATTGTATATAGGTTGCACAGATGTTTTATCAAATCTTTCAACATCATAGGGTCAGTTTTAATACTGATGTTCCAAGGCTTAATTTATAATTTATTTGTTAATTGGGAACATCACTTTTTTTAATTAACCTGTCAATCTCAAAGCCAAACATGAGGAAAATCGGTTGTGTCCAGTATTTATCACCTGCAGGCAAATTTTAAACACTCAAATCCACTTTTCACTTTTAAGAAAATGCGTATTTAAATCTCAAATTCAAATACTTAGGAAACCTTCTGAACGCTGTATTTCGGATAATCTGTCAGTTCTAAAAGCATATTTGAATTGACATTAAAATATATGCATAAGCTCCTGTACAAAAGCTATATGAGGGAGCAAAATGGCCAGGTAATGCAACTCAGACTAGAACATAGAAAAAAATCATTTGCTGTGCTTGTCAAAATGGCAAGAATATACTCAAACACCATTCAGGGAATCTGAGAAGATGGATACAAATCATCATCTGCATTCTTTTCACCTTAAGAAGTCGCTAATAATGTACCAAGGTTAAAAAAAAAAAAGACATCAGGCACCATACACTGCATTAATTTTGGTAGCACCTGTAGCACACCAACATTTCACCTTGAACTGAAATGACAAGAACGTGAGGATAGGTAGCTCAAATGGATCAGGATATGTCCCATTCGTACTGACAAAGACAATCTGAGAGGTATAAGTGTAATGTGGAACAGGGACGAGGGCAAAAAAAAAAAAAAATCCCCAAACCTGTGCACACTGACCAAAAGCAAAAGTGCCCGCATGTTCTGTGCACACTTCCACCATCTCAATCTAGCAGTAACATCCACTGTAGTACCTAATATATATCTTCATACCAAAAATAGCTAAAAATTACGGCACCTCTTCAAAAAAAACAAACAAAAAAAAAAACAACAACCCTGTATTAAAATAATCTTTCCTTGCTTTTATTTGATCAAAGCACTGTCTTTTGTTCTTTGTCGCTGTTTTGTCAAATGCTCTGAACATACGTCACCACTGATTCTTTTCAAAGAGTAAGACTGTATAGATTCAGATTCTCTGTGCTGAACTGAGCTTACAGTGCCAAAAAGGGCTTTCAGGACTTGTCAGCTTTGCCTTCTTCAGGGGTAATGCCAGGGGAGTCCTCCTTCCATACCTTTCACCAGGATGCTAGGTCCATATTTCAACTCTATCAGACACTTTCAGCTCAACATGACTAGACTGCAATGATAACAAGGAACATGCATGAGGTATGACCTTACTACTGAAGTGTTTAAAATGATAAAATTAAATTAGAAAATCGATGAGGAAATAAAACGTTAGGCTGTCGTAATATTTATAGCAAACATACAATATGCATGTTTGGGCTCACAGAGGATCCCAAAAGCTCTTCTAAAGAAAGATTTTATCTTAATACCTGTGCTGTAACTCCTCTCACTGAAGTTCTGAGATGAGCTGTGTTAAAGCTCCAAATATTCCTTAGTTGAGCTCAACAGCTAGCTTCATGATCTGTGTGGGCGAAGTATGTGAATCTATAAATCTACATTCACAAACAAAACATTCACAGTATGCACATTCATAATGTGCAACAAGGATGTTATGAATTGTGTTATGAATTCACAACATGTTTTGTTGATCTCATAATAATGGAAAGAAACAACACCCTCAGAAATAAGAAGATATGTCCCACCGCAGGCACGCAATGTTCAACCAAATATCCTGCTTACTATTTAGTTACCAGATGGAAATCATTCAGGAAGACACACCAATGAATTATGAGATTAAATTGCCAAAAACAGACAATTATATAATGCTGCAAACATTGGCTCCAAAAGAGCTATAAGGAGCTGATCTGTGGGGAAAAAAGGATGGAAAAAAAAAAAATTATATTGCTGTACACTGATGTCCTCAAAAACAATAAACAAATAATTAAAAGCAAAGTTATTGTAATATTAAGAAGAGTATTCCCCTTAGTGTCGGACAGTCCAAGGTCCTGAAGGCAGTCTTATTAAAGTCTCTGACAGTCTTCCCCATTGCTCTGACATTCCTGGTCCTTCTCTTCCACTCCCTATCAAGTCAGTTTTATCTCAAGTGAGGAGCAAGTACGGCCAGGGCCAGCCCACAGAGCGCCAGCGTCATGCTTCCACGTGCAGCAAAGCCAGCTGATGAAGTTTTTCTCCCCACGCCTTTAATAACTGGAGGATTGCCACGGTTTGATGGAGTAGAAAAGTAGATGTCTTGGTCTTTGCCACAGGATGGAGAATCGCAACCGCTGCCGCTTTCCTCCCCTCCACTACCATCTTCATCTTCATCTGGGAACAAGGTCAGATGTGTGTGAGAATGACATTATATAACGAAGACAATCAAATGAAGAATGTTAACCATCCTCACCGTTATCAACAGAGATGTCATTGCCACTGTGAGCAGCTTTGAGCCTGCTAGTCATTTCTTTCAAAACAGCAATCTGACTGCGAATCACAGTGTCTGGCTTTGTTATATCCACATCCACGTCAGGATTTGATACCTGATTGGCCAGACCGTTGCCAATGACGACCGACTCGTACCTGTAGAGAGCAGGATTCAATTTGTTGAGACATCACATTCTTTACACACAGTATTTCTGTAGACGTATCAGTGATCTTACCTGCTTTTTGCTGTTCCATTCCAGCACTCATCCCCAGGTGCAATCCTCTCACCTGCACACACAGTGTCTGGCAATGTGGACCAGAACTTCTTTGCATGTTTTAGCTTCTTCTTCACATCATTTGTCTATGTAGAAAAAAATGCAAAAGATGATGTCAGATGCAATATTTGAAAACAAAACTAGACTGGCTGTGCTCCAAGTTTTCTTAGACATTCAAAAAACAAAGTGCATAAACTTTAAGCTTCCATAATTTATTAATATAACAGAAATGGCAACCAAACTTCTTTTGTTAAGTGTGCAGTTATCTTAGGTATTTCTCAACCCTACCAGTCGATCTAAGCTGGTCCCAGCAGCGGTGGTGGGCCTGGCATCAGGACTGTAGGGGCGGAAGCGGCCAGTAAAGCCTGTTTCTTTGACAGAACGTTTTGAACGGAAGGCCATGTTTGTTTTGGGCTGTCCACAACCCTGGAAAACCTGCCACAAGTCAACAAGACATAAGTCAAGTAAATGAAACTGAATGTTTTTTTTTTCCTTGGTCTTTTTTCTTAAATACTGTAATATGATACTGACTTTTTGTGACACTTGCATGCTGTTCTCCTGCATGTTCATGATGGCCTCTGAAATCTTCACATCAATGGGATCCATGACAGACTCAAAGTTAAAGGGTCCTTCAAGCCTCTCAACTAGACTAAGCATGGCATCTGAAAAGCAGAAGATGAGAACATAAATTTAAAAAAAAAAAAAAAAAGGTTGCATTTTAATTCAGTTTTTGGGGATGTAACACTAGGTGGCAGCATATGCCCACTGCTCCCCAGTGAAAGCAGACTTTAGACCATGGCAGAAACCACACTTCTCAGTAGCAGTGTCCACAGTCAGGGATAGACACATGCAGTGCTATAGAAGCATGCAGTCAAGTCGAGTAGTACAAATATAGTACATACAGAAGAGAACAGTGAATATGTGCAACACCCTGAATGCAATGAAACTGATCTTTGTCTATTTACACACCACAGGAACTGCATTCACCCTGTGCGCCACAACTTGTACAGCCCCCATCTCTCTGGGTAAAAAAAACCTGTTTGTGCATGATTCTTTACAGTAAACACATTTCATTTGTTAAACATGCTCTTCTTAAACTGAAACACATTAACCTCAGCAACTACAGTGTAAAAAATAATCCTTCATGTAATTACTCCACTTCCATCCTTCCTCCAACCCTGTCACATCACACTGTGTTTCCTGCCCACATGGGGAAAAGAGAGTGCATGTTTAAATAAGACTGGATTAGATTACGTGAGATTAGATAAAACTTTAATGATCTTTGGTGAAACATGAGCACTAGAGTGGCAACTTGTAAAAGAACGCAAAAGCAGGGAGTTGTATAAATACACTCTGTTGCCAAATCAAACACTTTGAAGCCATTAAGGTCAGGGCAGGGTGTGTTCACGGTCACGTTTGTTCAGCAGTGCCTAAGGTTGTCCTTGTCACTTACCAAGGAAGTTGTTCCATTCTGTGTCCAGGTCAGCCTGGTTGGCCAAACACCCACGCATTACGTTCAGACAGTAATTTTGGCAGGGTTTAAGGGCCACTTGGCCTGAGCAGTAGGGACAGTACATCATCTTCATAACGGCTCGCACACAGCTGGGAGAAGCACTGACCTGGAGGAGGCAGGGGGCAGTTAACAGGCTGTTACTGTATCAAAAACACCAACACAGGCACATACTTTTGACTCTAAAAAAAAAAAAAACTTCAGTGGTTATTTTATAAGCCAACACCACAAAGAAGTACAATTCAGTCATCAATGAATCACTCACTAAAGTGGAAAAACATGTCATACCAGTACTGCCAAAGTGGTTTATGTTATCAGACACCTTGTAATATAAGCACAGCTAATTTTTCCAAGATATGATGTCAGAGACTCAGAAGGGAGGGATGGACATTGCTTTGGGTAAAATGTTTCACCTCCAAGTAGTAGACTGCCTGCTATAGCCTTTTTTAGTAAAATTAAAAAACTGAACATGCCCCAAACACTTACCGTAGAAACTTTATTGACCACCTCTGGCATGAGTGCTAGGCCTCGCACAAAGGTACGTGCAGCGACAAAGGACCGCGTCAGCTGAATGCGGAGTTTGCGAGGCACATCGCCAAAGGGCTGCAGCTGCTCTGTGTGCCGGCTGACACACTCCATGTAGGCGTCACTGAACTCATACTGAACGTTAACCAGCCGGAACATCCTCTCCAGGAGGTCGGCCCAGAAATCTGACAGCATGGAGTCCAGGTTGACTGTGCTGCTGCCGGAAATGTAGTACCGAGTCAGGGCCTCGAAGAAGTTCTTGAACAGCTCTGAGTTCTGCACGTACATCATCCCGTATGTTCGCACAAACATGTTATGTAGAGAGACCTCTGCATTTTTCAGAAGCTCACGGAAAAACTCTGCAGAGAAAAGGGCAGAGAAGGGTGTAGAGGTAGATGAGTGTCCTGATAAAACGCCAAGGAGCCAGCACAAACAATTTTACATCTTTGACATTTAATAATAAAGCTTTTAAGGAAATTTAAAGGAAATGAAGTTTGTGTGATGGAAAACATATTGCTTGGGACATCTAAATGGACAGAGTTGACTTGATCAATAGTTAACCTGATTACATTTTAATTTTTTTTTTTTTTTATTAAGATGATTTTACCTGGTTGGTCACAACACTTTGAGATTGACAGACTGTGGGGTTTTAATGACATTCTGCTCGTCTCAACAGGTACAGCTTCCACATAAGTTCTTATGAGAGGCAGAGCAATGCATTATGGGCAGGGGATGGTTGGGAATGAGGAATGAGAGAAGCGGGGAGGTTTAGAGGTGGAGCATCTCCGAGAGGCTGAACTAGGCGCGCTGTTCCTCGTCTCTGTAGACTTGCCATTCAGCAGAGACATCTCTCCACATCAAGCCGCTTCAAACTGACAACCATCAATGGCATTTTTCTGTTGTCACATTCCATTCGCTTCCCTTTCTCCCAGCTTCTCTTGGACTGTCCTTCAGAAGCATTTTCAATAGGATTACTGAATAATGCGACTCCCCTCCCCTCCCGTATATGGACCTGTACCCCCCCATCCTGCCCTGCATCTCCCTCCCTCCTCTGCTTTCACTTCATCAGTTCCTTCAGAGACCTCTCTTCACAAGAGACAGAGAACAATGACCTACTTCATCCTTAGGAATGTCCATCACCCCCCTCGCTGCTTTCCCCCTCCTCTAATAATCCAGGCCTCCTCTCCCACGGACTGCCCCTCTTTGCTCCTGACTTTCTTAATCTGAACAAAATGAGAATTCCACAGAGTCTCTGAAAAATACTTCACATTCAGTCTCACATGCGTGCATACACTCACACCCTTTCACTTATCTTTTTTTTTTTTTTTTTTTATCTGCTCTCCTTTTCCCCCTCACTTCCTAATGTGCACAAACCTCTGCAGTTGTTTTGGGTGACCTCTGCCTGGCTTTGAAATGTAAAGTTCCCATGCTCTCACAGGGGGAGTCACTAAACGCTGCCTGCCATCAACACACACACACACACACACACACACACACACACACACACACACACACACACACACACACACACACACACACACACACACACACACACACACACACACACACACACACACACACACACACACACACACACACAGAGTCCCTAAGTAGCACTGCCACTTCCACTTCAGACTGACACACTAAAAGAAAAAAAATAAGGTAGGGGAGGGTGAGAGCGACTTGGGGTGGGTTAAGCTGAGGGCTTTTTTAACTCCAAATCCCCACTGTGTCGCCAAGGATACCGGAAACACTGCAGCCCCTCCATTTACCTCCCCACCATCACTGCTCCCCTTCCCCTCCAACACACATACAGAGCCGGGGGACAGTGAACCAAGTTCCACGCTCCATTGACAGATTAAAACAAAATGTCCATCCCACCCCTGGAATGCCATACTAGTCACAAGTTTAAAGTCAGCGAATGGAGACACAGGAGGAAGAGGCAACAAGCAGGAGGAGGAATCTGAACTTCTCTGTTTCCTTTCAAGAGCTGATTAAAGCGGTGATGCCTATATGCTATATAGAGTCCTATAATGAGTGTAGACAAACCCACTGGTTAAAAAGAAAGTGGTGTGTGTGTGTGTGTGTGTGTGTGTGTGGGTGGGTGGTTTCAGCAGCAGGGGCAACGATGTGGCTCTGAGGGTCTGAAGTAAGAAAAGCATTATACTTCAGCCATCTTGCATTGTCATTAAAAACACCTTGTGACGTGGAGCCATCTGCCAACAGGCCACGGAGCTGAACGCTCTCTCAGCATTTTTCCATTAAAAAATCATGCCAGTCGCTCAGCCAATGATCAGGAGGATGTGGGTGAAAGGTTACAGGGGAGAGGGGGTAAGCTGTAGCTAAATGTATGGGAGAGGAGCGACTACTGCCTCTGTGTGGGTCCCTCTTTTCTGTTCTTCCTTCCCTCACCGTCACCATTTCCACATGTTGCAGTTATGAGTGAAGATCTTAGACCCAATCCATCACAGGAACAGACGAGCTGACAGATCTCCTCCCACTCCTTCCCTCCCACTTCCTGCTCTCCAAGGAGCCCCCCCCCCCGAAAAAAAACTGTGTCCCTATAAACTCTGCTCCTCCCAGTTCCAGCCCAGGCAGTAATTGCATCCTATTTGTGCCAATTAGTCCCTGAGCTTCTCCACTTTTCTCATGGGATGGGATTTTGTCCCTCCCACTGTTGTACTTCACTGCCTCAGATGGCTGTCTCTCAGTGTGTGCATATGTGAGAGTCTGGAGGCAAGGGGCCTTAATCCAAGTGCTTAAATCCCAGACATAGGCTTGCTCTGCTGGACAGGGTCAGTGCAACAGGACAGAGAGGCTGAGGCCAGGACAAAACCACAGTGAGGAGACATGGAGAAGGGAGAATTTTTTCTGGCTCTGTTCTTAATTGGCCATGACTCCTAGCTCAAGGCACATGGTAAGATCCTGCCTAATCACATACACCACTTCCTGAGTTTGTTAGTGTGCGTTACTGCATCTGTCTTCATGTACATTGCAGGTGTGTTTATGCACACATGCACTCCATTCTTCAGGACCAGTTAGCTCGTCATCACTACGACTTCCTCTGTGCCAGTTTCTCAGACGAGGGGTGCCTTCATCTTGGTATCATGATGTGATGACAGGAAATAACAGGACAGCAACCTGAGTCTGTCAGTGTATTCAGTGCGATGGCCCAGGTGGAAGAGACCACAGCAGGCCTTCGTAAAGGGATCCCACATCTGACAGGTCAAAGACTGCAGCAAATGTCTACAGTGATGAGGACGGGGCACAAGAGGGGAGCGAGGTAAATGAACCTTGGGGAGGAGTTTAAATGTTTGAGATCTTCCCTCCTTGCATGATTAGTCTGTCATCATAAAAAGATTTAAAGTTAGATCTTAGAGGAAGATTTGTCCTAAAACAGCTTGTTTAGTAGTGTGATGTATGTAGGTGTAAACAGATTTTGACATCATGTTGAAAAAAATTCCAACCTGAAGCCACAGTGAAGTTTGACTGCAGATTTTCTTTTTAGCTGTGTAAAAAACAGTGTAAATCGTCAAGACAATTGAGGTTCTGGTGTCCGTTCATTCATCAATCAAAAGACAGACAAGTCCTTTTTAGTTTCACCATTTTTCTTAGATGTTTAACAACGGTATAGGAAGACATCCATCACAAATTTTGCAGATAATGAATACTTCCATCACCTAAATCTCCAGACAGTACAGCAAATACAGTGCAGCTACAAGAAATGTCACCTTTTTTCAGGAAACACTGTATCTCATAACATCAAAAAAAAAAAAAAATCTGAGATAGCTGTAGAAGGAAGATAAGGAAAACGTAGTTTAATGTGCAGTTGATTATGTGCTAATCTAACAATTCCATTTTAAAAGAAATGCAAAATTCAAAAATTTTCCCAGATATATAATATATAATCTGACTTCAAGGTAATCCGACAATTTCAGAATTTCAATTATTATATTAATGTTTTTGTTAATTAATATAGAATCTACAAAATTGTTCATAAACCAAAATGGAAATATTCACTGGTTTCTGCTTCAGAAATGTGAATATTTCTGGTTTTCTTATTCTTCTATAGCAGCAAACTGATATGCTTGTGTTCAAGACTGTTGGCCAGACAAAACAAGACATCTGAAAAAAGCTGGCTCTTGTGGGCATTTTTTTAAATCACTTTATAGAGTAACAATCTAGAAAATAAAGTAGATTAATCAATAATCAAAATAGTTGTAGCCCCTAAGACGATGTCTCAGACAGAAGTGACTGGGAAAAAAAAAAAAAAAGGTTAGCTGTTCAAAGAAAGGGGTTTTTTGAGAGAGAGAGAGGGAGAGATGCATGAGATGGGGACAAAGGGCGGCAAGAGAGGAGAAAAAGAGGGGTGGGACGGCCCGCGCAGCCACTGCATTCCGACACGTCACATTCCTGTTCACATCTGGCTGCAATACACACGCTCCCTGTGAATGACTATCCCTCACTGCCTTTCACAGGCATATAAGAGCTGAAGGTCTCTGACCTGCATATACATGAGTACACACAGACACATCATGCACATCACCAGCTTTAACAAGCAAAAATCTACAGTATTTTAGAAACTTTCAAATCCAAGGCTTTTTCTTTATCGGTAAATCTGCTGCGAAAAGTCCTCATCCTGTTCTCACTGTGTTCAAGCTTCTTGACAGGCAGTAAGCACGACTGGGTGGCTGTGGGTCCTCAAGACACACCACTTGCTTGGTGACTCAGCATACTTGCATGTTCCCATGTACTCCCACTCTCAGCAAAAGAAACTCGATCCCAATATTTACAGGCAAACACACATGTGCTAACACACAGAGGAAGAGGAAGTGCAGAGAAGGCTAAATCTCTGGATGTGTGTGGTCCGGCTCGAAGCGTGCACGCCTCTCTGGAGAGAAGGGAAGCGAGGTTGTGGGGGACCAAGCTGCAAGGCGGGGTGATGGGGGCTAAGGGGTAGGGGCTAAGACGTTGAGAGACAGGTGGACCGGCCAACAGACACAGACTTACTGTCTCCGCTGTGGGCAGTGCACTGGCAGGTGGGAGAGTCCATCAAAAATCATGTAACACAAGTGCTGCTATTGGGACACTACAGCCAGCATTACAATGTAGTCTGAAAAATGGCAAGTGTGCGTTTGTTTGTGTAAGTGTTTGCTTACTGTCAAAGTGTTCGTGCTTCTGTTTGAAAGTGGACTGTAGGTTGTTACTGAGCCTGGAGACAGGAGCATTCATGTCCAAGTGGCTCTGCTGGCTCAGCTTCTCCTCCATCTCCACTGTGCAGCAGGAGAAACCCTGCGGACACACCTTCAGGGGGGCTCCTGGAACAGATGAGGACAGCACAGTATTAAAACCATCCTATCACCCTATCAACCTTCCTATCAGTCACGTTAGAACAAAAAAGCCCAGCACTGACACAACAGGCGTGTTAGAATACAAATGTGTTCAGCTAGGGTTGTTTTTAATTAAACTGGAGAGAAAGTTAAAAACATACCTGAAGACATTACAGCCCCATTCTGTATCAGTGCATTTACGGAGTGGCTTTCTGAATGTGTGCAGGGTTGCAATACATTAAGCCAATTGGTCATTGTTGGTATCTTGCTTGTTTGAAACAGCGTTACATATTAATGATAAGCACAGTTCCAGTTTCTTTGGAATCAAAGCTTCGAACTGTTTACACAATCACCCCTCACCAAATCAAATGCACCTTGGCTGAGAAAACCCCTTTAACTGCACTTAAGTGGATTAATTGCAACACTCAGTTTAAAGCAGCCTTTAGTTAGCCACATTATAGAGCCGTGTCCTGATTGATATTCCAGTGCTGTAGCTTTCTCTGAGTGCAGTGTCCTAAAACACAAATATTAAGAATAAAGGCTGACTTTAGTCACGTGCACATGTTTCTAATAATCATTTTGGCATTGCACCTACAGACAGCAGTAGTTCACATTTTGAAAAAGGTTTTCCAATGCACAGAGCACACAAGAAAGTCTGGTCAGCTTTAATGTGAATGTGGAGATCACCTTTTCAAAAACATATATTTATGACTGCCACGCAGCATCACACATCTGACTGCCATGTGATGCATTTTGGATTTGGCCACATTCTCTTTTTAATGCTAAAACAAATACAAACAATACCAAGCTAGTCGCTTGGTACAGTATAAAGCTGCCTGCTTAGGTGGCCATCAAATGCCCAACAGGAGATGTTTAATGTTTTTATGAAGTTAGAGAAGCGTTTTGAAAAGACTAGCCAAAAGTCTTAAAAACTGCTCTTGGTTCTCTAATCAGAACCATTATTCAACCTTAATTCCACCTAAACCTAAATACTGTCTTTGATAAAACAGCTGTCATCTTTGTCAAAAGTGAGTTTAACATCCAATTAAATGGAGGGTCAGGGGAGGACGAATGCAGCTGCAATAATGTTTTGTTTAAAATGTGGTTGTTGGAATTTGGAAGAACACAGGGATCCTTTCACTGCATCCAGGGCCCACTAAACGGCCTGTTTAGTTTTCCCCACCAGCTCATACTGTGACACGAGGTTACTGCTACTTGCAGGGCCTGCATGTGATATATGGAGCACAGCCTTCAATGTTTTCCTCCATTTATTAAAATACACATGAAACATCTCAGATTAATCTATCTTATATTTATTTATTAGTTTGTTTTATATGAAATGCATGGCTCTTTTATTTAAGCTACAGGAAACTAAAAAGTGACTACTTTTTTCCTCACTTAAATTTGTTCATGTTAATAATAAACTATGCCTGTTATTTATTGGCTTGATCATTGCTGTAGTTGAAGGTATGGGTTGTTACAGTTGTGTTTTTATTAAATGCACAACTGAGGGGTTTTTTGTTATCTTCACTTCTGGTTGCCATGTTTAATGCGTTGCCATAACAATGGGACAAGTGTCCGCCCCCCCCATCAGGTTGACAGTGTTATCATTGTTTAAGACACTGACTTACAAGGCGAGTCTTGTTTTTTTCCTGTACTCTGTATAAATAAGGAAAAAAACATTTATAAATGAATAGAAATGTGTGTATAAATATTAAGCTAATCACACTGCACATAAAACGGACAACCACAGAAGTTTCCTGCATGTCTGAAAAAGTAGCTATGATGTTAAATAAAAAAATAAGATAAAATAAAAAAAAAAAACTCTCTCCAATCTTAACCAACGTCCGTCTCTCTCTCTCTCACACTCACTCACACACACACACACACACACACACACACACAGACAGAGGCAGAGCTGGCAGCCCCTACCCAAACATATTCACCCATCACATCACTGCTCAACACATGGCTCTTTGTACCAGCATGACTAGAGGTACAGGGAAACTGCACACAAACACAGACACACAGAGAACCTCTGGGTGAAATAGCCATACAGGCCCCTGTGCTTTGCCCACAGCACAGGCACACCATCAAATGGCATATGCCCTTGTGGAAAACAGCCCTAGTTACCAAAATACACAAATAAAAGTAAGATGGTCAATATTTCACAGGAATGTCTGTACAAATGTCACATTGTTAGTGCAAAGGATTAAGTCTGAAGATTCTTAGCTAATGCATACTTTGTGAAAACATCTTGGCAGCCAATTTCTCAACCCACTGGGAGAAAAACGGCACCGTTAGAACACAAGAGGGTGAACCATTAACCAGAACGGCTAGATCCCATAAAAATCAACATCAGTGCTGGATTCTGCATGACGTGTTTCACACTATTTTCACAGAAAGCTTTGTCATTATATGCAGTATGTGATGGTTTCTCTGCCATCACTGGCATTAACAGTCATTGTGTGAATGGTGAACCGACTCTCTGCTGCCTTATGGAGCTCCTTACATGGGCCTCTCAGGCCTCCAGCCTCCCCAGCACTTTAAGATGTAATAAGACAGAACATTGTTCAAGTGTCACTCAGAAGAGGAAAACTGCCATTTATGGTGGTCAAAACAAGAGAGCACAATCTTGTAGACAAACATGTGCCTGTGTGTCATGCTATTCATCAGCTCTCTGCTGTTTTCTGGGTTTCCTTTGTGGAGAGACCACCATCTCCTTTAACTGGCTCATAAAATAAGTCACTTCCCTTAGACATTGTCCTGCCTCTCAAACTCTGTTCTCAGAGGAAGGATGGTGGGGGAGGTGAAAATGCCTCACAGACAAAAACCAGATTAGACACCTCACTGCCCCTCTGCCTGCCATCATGTGCCCCTGAACCAGACGGACCTCAGGGTGCCTCCCCACCTCTGCCTCGACCGCCACCACCACCCCGGAGACTTAACCATCGAGGTCAGGGGTTAACAGCCAGTCCTCTGAGAGAGGTCCTGTCCTTTGACTCTCCCTCTCCGCCAGCCAGCACATCCAGCACACACAGCAACTCCTCACCACCCAAACACTAATCACGCTAATAATAACACCAGCAACTGCATACAAAACCCCTCCACAGATTCAGATTCAACCAAATGTTAAAAAAAACAAAAAAAAACAAAAAAAAAAAACACACACACACTTGCATAAAATATATATAGAAAACCTTAACAGTTGTGCTCTAATCTCAAGTCATACAGGTCCACCAGGGATTATGTCTACATTGTCCTGAACTCAGGACTTCACTAAAACTGCTACAAGAGCCATGGAGGCGGACAAGGGGTACCGTCTGTCACAAACCATTCACCAACGTCTGTCATTAATTGGAGCCTGGTGGTCTACAACCCACCGAAAGCTCTGAGCTTCCACACATCAAGCCATCAACATTTGCAAATAATTAAATCATGAACTGTATGCTGCTCATATGTACACACTAGTTCAAGCCCAGTGGAGTGGTGAAGTTGAAAATGGTGGATACTGGGACGATAAAATTTAAAAACATATAAAACAAAGCTGCACACACTGTCAGTAGTGCTAAATATGTGAAACAACAAACACAAAAGTCGATTATTATTTGGTGTACAGTGTTATGCTCCCTGCTGTAACATGTAAAAGTGAGAGCTGCCAGTCTACTGAGCGTTACTCACCCAGACTGCTGTAAATTTGCACACCCTGAAGCCATAACAATTCTCCTCTTGCTCCTCACCTCTGTCTAGGGTGTAATTATCCTGTGGGGGGGTTAAAGGATTGGTGCCATTTGTTGGATAACTTTCTGTTCTGCTCCACATCCTGTCATAGATAATCACATGAGCTAAACCTGGACTCCTGACTATGGCATGATGTTGCTTTTCAAGTTTTACTTACAAGCATGAGGTTTGTTATAGATGTAACAATCTAATGGCTGTTTCCTACAGGCAAACATTAAGAGAGGTGAGGAGAAACCAACATTGAATCATGTAATAAGAAGGCAAACCGCTGCATATTTCATTTAAATAAATTACAGCAGATGCTTTTTTTTTTTCTCTTAAAGTCCTTCCCTTCTTAAATTCTGTCCTGTCACAACATGTTTTTAAATCACGCTTTCCTTTTTGTCTGTTTCTTCACCTGTAAGAGCCCCACAGTTGTGGACTTAAGAAATGAGCTTCCTGTGCACATCACTCCTTAAAAATCCATTTCAGATTTTCCAGTCAGCAAATCAGTGATTTGAACAATTCTGATAATTTGCTGCTCAGCTAATAAAAATAATAAAATAATAATAATAAAATAATAAAAATACTTTTTTTTTTTTTTTTTAAACGGTTTTCAGTAATGAGGAACCATTGTGTTCAAATGTCAGACACATGATTTAGAAATTAAACCCACTAATTTATTTATAAAGAGGAATTAAAAGTTTTCAGGTGTGCAGGGTTTTGCAGGGGAATTTCCTGCAGAAAAACAGTCTAGTGCTAAATACAACAAAATATGCACACGTGAAACTATGAAGTAAAGCACGTGGTATCTGCACCATTAGTGTCCCATCATATACCACACAATGCCAGAGTCCAGTTAGAAAAGTGCTCAGGAACAATTTGATAGTTCCTCTTATATTACAACAAATCTTTTAATAAGGAGAGCTGCCTAAGAGCTTGTCTTATTTACAACCTGGAGGAGCAGCAGCAGGGGCAGGGAAGGTAAAACATTCGCACATTCATGTCAGGCTGATTCTTAGTACAACCACAGACACTCGCTCAAGGGCATCATGCCAGTAGCAGCTTAGGGAGGGGAAACGTGCGTCTTGTTCATTTTCCCCATCCAGGTTTTTCCTTGCTCTCTTCACAGGACTCAAACCAATGACATATCAGACAACATAAGCTTCGCCTGACTGAATGGTACTACTAATCCATAGTACTAGTACTGTTAGGTGAAATTGGCATAAAACATTCTTGCAAATTAAAAAGGGCCTTAAAAGTGAAACTACTTCATGTGGAGTTTAATGAAAAGTGAGCTAAATATGTGTCCCTGTTTAGCTCTTGTACTGTTCTACTTAAGCAAACACTGCAAACCATAAAGAACTATTTAAATTGATTTTCAAAAGCCAAGATAAACGTATTACCAATCCACATATTACATTTATCTTACACTCTACTTTCCTGCATACATGGGTGTAATCAGACCTGTGGCAGAATCACCACAGAGGAGAAAACGTTCAACAGCATTTTGCTGTAAGTGAAAACTATTATTAGAGACTTGGCTGTTCATATGGAGATAATCAGTGCAGGACGATACTTCCACCTATTTGGTTTCTATACTTTAGCCGCTTACAAAAATAGAGTAATGACAAGTTTATAGATGTTTTGGCCAAACCAATGATGCACGTCAGTTCTTAGTTCATAAGGAAAGTCCAAAAAAGACTGAAATGTGCTGACAAGGGACTTTCTGAAAGTGTTTAAATAAAATGGTGGGTAGCAATGCCAGACCTTGTCCATTACTTTGCTTTAATGTTGAGTGTTTTACTTGACTGCTGCTCAATCTCTCCCTGAACTGAAAGATGATGGACAGGTATAGTTAGGAGGTCCCATAGTTTGCACAGCTCTCTCTCCCAAAAGGCATCACGTTAGGGTTAGGGCGCCACAACACATACTGTTCATGTGCAGCTTCTCACAGGGAGCACCACACAGTCTTTAGCAGGAGCTTTCATGACCCAGACGTGATCCTACTCTCATAACCAGCCTGTAGCCTGAAAAGGAGATTACCGATGTGTGCAGCGGCTTTTAACTTAATTTAAACTTAAGCAGTGAAGTGACAATAACACTGAATCTAACCTCAGTCTAATAAAGAGGTGACACTAGGACATGTCTGATGTTGCCATGCATGTAGTATTTATTATCTAGCTTTGATCTGGTATTTTGTCCCTCTGCACCTCACATGATGCATCACAACACTAGTGCTGATGAGCCCCATGATTCAGTACCAACCAGAAGTTTTAAAGGTCAACACGAAGAGCAATCAGTATCACACTGAATTTATTACTGGCAGGAAGGTTTCCCGTAGTGGTGAGCTTGGGTAACACTAGCACTGCCTGTGAAGTGAGAGATTTACGTCACATAGGACAATGCTCAACATCTAATTTTTCAGGCAGGAAGATTTGGTTTAGCGGCACACTCTGGAGGGAATATTTTCAGTTACACATCCAGCCACAGGCTGAGGATAACGTCTGTAAAATGATGTTTCTTAAATAAATCAGGAATTAAAATCTCTTCCATAACACATCTGTCTAAACACGAACCCGCCAAAATTTGCTTTTTACATGACATGAATATAGTGAGAAAGGAAGGCATGTCTGCTGTCGCACAGCATGAGGCAACACCTCATTACAATCTCCATGTCTCGTCTACTGCATTTTACACACTTCACTGCCGCAGGAAAACTCTCAGCACTATTTCTTTTTCAGTCAGAAAATGTGACAAAATGTTTATCTGTGCTAAATCTTCAACAATTTGCCCAACGTCAATTATTTTCTAAAAGGCACTCACTCTGAAAACAATGCTCACAGTGAGATCCATAAATCTGAGCCCTCTGCCACCAGAGCCCGTTTCTGATTACCAAACCAGTCGGGGCCTCTGGCCAATTAAAGCTCTCCATTTGTGAACATTCCAAAATGCTGCCATCCATGAACGTTTACCCAGAATCCCCTGGAGAGAATCCACAACACTGCTGGCCTCTCGCTCTGCCTGTTTCCCCTCTCCCATGCCTGCATCTCTGGCTTTGTCTCCCCACACAAAAGCTTCCTGCCTTCACCACTTCCCAGGTCACTGCTTTGTCAGGGTTTCAACTCGCTTCCCCAAGTACATTTAACAAGTCAGACATCAAATTCCAACCACCAGGGGTGTTCTCAAAGCTCACCTGCTGCACAATTTATATAAACCTTCGTGTGGTCAAATAAATCTTGGGGACTGCATTTGGCTCTCAGACCTGTGTGTGCAAAACAGTCTGAGGTAAATATACAGCACCAGTCAAAGGTTTGGACACACATTCTCATTCAATTCAATGTCCAAACTTTTGGCAGGTACTGTAGTTTCTGATTACAGACTGTGGTAGGGCTGGGCAATAAATCAATTAACTCAACTGTGTAGTTCACATCAACTTGTTTGAATGAAAATCGGTTCTCTCTTTAACATCTGCCGACGTTCCCCTCTGGGCTCAGCCCCTCCCCCGGTGCATTTGCCATATTAGAGATACACAAACAACAAGGCAGCGAACAGGGAAGAACTCGTTCCCAAGAAAGGTACAGTGTCATCCGTAATTTGGAATTGGTTTGGTTTTGCGGCGTCAGACACAGAACAAACAACACCCTGCTGCAAAGTGTGTTTGAAGTCTGTTGCTAGCAAAGGTAGCAGTATGACCAATTTACTGCAGCACCTCAAACCAGGGTTATGCTGCCAAGTGGGAGGGATGTTGTGCCCAAAGAAATGAACAAGACCGCAGAAGCACAAGCACTCCGACCACGGTGTGCTTGTGAAAAAAATCGATTTCAATCATAAATCAAATTTTTGTGAAAAAAAAAAACAAAAAAAAACAAAACAAAAAATAATTAGGGATTTCGCCCAGCCCTAGACTGTGGAATACAACTGGTCCCTACAGGCAGCTCCTGGAAGCAGTTAATCCAACTATGCTAGGTAAAGTTCAGAAGTTAATAATTAAAATTCACAGAATAACATCATAACACCTAGAAAATAGAGGCAAAGAGACAATTTTGTGAAAATGTATATACCAGTGTTAAAGAATAAAGGTTCAAGTGAGAGCGCTGTACACTGAATGAGAGAAACAGATCAAAGGGTGGTGGAGCTGAAATACTACAAAGACTTATAAATGATTAATTTAGTTCATCTGCTTTCTGTGTTAGTCAATAGATGCCCAGTGGGCATCATACAACTACAGTGGGCAATGGCCAACGTTAGTGCAGTACAACAGTTTCCTTGACAGCAAACATTTGGCCCCAAAGTAGCAATGAGGCCTGCCAGGGGTCAAGAATTACACAAACACAGCAGCAAAGAAATGAAATCATAAAAAAGGTCACACTCTTGACATTTGTGCAAATTCTCTCTCTAACTATGAGGGAGCTGGAGGCCATGATTCATGTTAACACAGTTATGGGGAATTTATACTTCAAACAGAAGCGGTTTGTTTCGGGATAAGGCTGAATTTGGGCAACTTTTATAGCATGCTCCATGCAAACTTTCTGCAATGTGTTTGACTTCCTTGTGGCAAATAAAACAATCACTAGTGACTGGCTTGATGGTCATTCAGACACTCAAACCTGTATTCTATAGACTACAAGTTCATACTTTAACAACAAACAAATACAGAACAACACAAAACACAAGCAAATAATCAAATTTTCCTTCCTACCATCTTTCTTCTGGCAATCCTAACATCTGCATTATCAGTAGGGAGTTGGAGGCAATGATTCACGTTAACAACTAGTCTAATCTTACACCCTTCCCACAGCTTTCTTTCAGCTCTTGTGCCTTTTGATGAGCCGCAGAGTTGTGGCGTTTGATCTGCTGCTTTTACTACAGCGGTAAGTACCACCTTGATGATTGAGCTGGGGGTGTATGTGTGTGTGTGTGCGTGTGTGTGTGTGTACGAGTAAATGTGAATGAAAGAGTGTTGTGTTGTGTTTAAGATTTGCAGAGACAGGCAGTGTTTTTGCATGCAAACGGAGAGGACAAGTTACAGCACAGCGTGATTATCACAAGGGAAGAGGAGGAAAAAAAAAAAAAAAAAAAAAAAAAAAAGAGGCACAAAAGACCTTCCTGGCTTGTCCCTCTGCACCAGCCCTGTGTCTTTCCATTGACTCATGGCACACAAATGAAAACAGACTTTAAAGGAGAAGATGAAAAACACTCTTTACTTAAGGCCAAGTGCTTTACCATGGGACCCTACACAAACACTTTTGTGCTGTCAGAGAAATGGACTACTGTTGAGCTTACAAACAGGTCCTCTTTAAGATATGCTTCACACACTGCACATGAGCTATACACCAGACTATCTACGGAGGCTTTGTGACCATTTGCATCTAGAAGTTGCACATAACAAATCAGGCAGCTCCTCCCTTGTTTCCACATAAAAAGAATTTTAAAAATCCAAGTTTGTTAGAACATATTACAGCGTTTTAACACACAAACAAAACATTTCATCAATGCCAGCAAAAGCCAGTGAACCCCTCCTAGGACAGGGAGCACTTTGACAGTGTTTATAACAGACATCCAAAAACAGCTGAAGTCCACCAGATGTTGAGGCAGGACGGGGCCCGGCGAAGCCCCCAAGGCAGAAATGAGGTCAGGTACAATATCAGGTTTCTGGAAGCTCAAACCTACAAAATGGCAACAAAGACTCTGATATACCTGTTGGGCCTTTGGGAACTGGACACCAGCAGAGGCGGTGGGAAGAGAACTGCTCATTGCTGACTGTCAAAGGGTAACTTAGAAAGTCTAAATTGGTAAATGGCACAATGGCTTAAAGGGCCTCAGTCATGGATAACTCAATCCATTCCTCATTTATCCTGGAAGTGTCAATAAATCAACACTACTTGCCAGTCCAACGACGTACATTTCAACCCCTGGCGCATCGACTTGCATTCCCACATAACGACTAATTGCACTGCCAGAAAAAAAAAAAACCACCCTTGAAACACACTGCCCAAATGATTTGCAGCTTCAGAGCCATCATTTAACCAAGTATTTGATCCTTTCATGACTGTTTTTTTTCCTCCCCCACTTATCAGCCCTCAGCCAGCAGGACATCCAACAGTTGTTTTCTTCATGTTTTAAATTTGAGTTTTGATGACCCGCTTTTACCATATGGCATCGACTCGTCAGTCAAATTCACAGAGCTATGTGAAGCAGCCAAGGACCCACCCATTGCTTTTTTGTTTGAAAGAAGAAAGGACTTCTTTCAAAGCAAAATTGAAGTTTTGGTCTCAAACAATATAATTTATACGCAAACAAATCCAAAAGTGAGCAGCACACCGATGGATTATGGTAAATAATAGGAAACCTATTACGCCAACTGCAGTTTGGAAAAGTGAGCTAAGTGTGAGTGACTGGCTCGTCAGTAGGAGTCTTGATGTAGGCCTTGGGAGTAATTAGCAGGGATTACAGCCTGTCTGGCCTGCACCCAGCACTGGGGTTTTAGCCCAAACACCAGGCGAGTCCCTGGCTTTGCTCCCTCAGTGCTCTCCCTAACCACACTGGCCTCTGGTGAGTCACACAAATCCAAATGATGATCATGGCTATCATAGCAGACATCAAGTCCACTGAGGCTTCATAGGAAATCAATTAACCTTGGTTGAGTTACACCTACATCGTAACCACTCTCTCCCACTGGCTGCTGTGCGGTGGAATTACTTCATGTTAGTGAGTGGAGCCTTGTTGTGTTTGGGAGGGGGTTCACTGCACCCTGAGCAGTTTGGGGCTCAGAGCCTGCAGCCCTTCGCCACACTCCTCACAGCTGGCAGTGCCGAGCTGATCTACACAGGAAGCACAGCAGTGGCTGTGACAAAACAACTCACTGATGGACTGATATCACACCCATAATTGGTCTGAAATGCTTAATGATGAATGAGCAAGAAAACAAATTATGTGATTTAGGGGCTGAATGGAGCAGGGCAGAAAAATACCAGTAAACCACTACTGATGGTGAAAAAGGGAGGAACTCACCCAAGGATGGGAAGGAAAGGAAGGAGCAGGAATGAAGCAAAACCTCCAAGAGGAGCTGCTGAAGAGCAAACTGGGGGAGAAGAAAATAAACTGACATGTCAGTCAAGACAAAACTTCAGGGAGTCGCTCCTGTCAACTAAAAGTCCAAAAAGCCACAAAACCAGATCATGATATCTCACAGTTAGCATCAGATAAGGACCCACACTAAATGTTACAGTTGAGTCTAACTGTGGTCACTCATGTTAAAACTGCGTGTGAAGCCCGCTGGTTAAAACCTGTGTAGAAACTGTGTTAAACACACACGCTCAGAGAGGTTACAAAGAGGTGCAGGCTGTATGTACGAGCCTGTATGACTGAGTGTGGATGAGTCACAGTGCATGCATGCATCCAGTTGCCTCACCGGATTCCCTGCGCCTGTGTCACACACAGGCCTTCGCTCTCTGCCTCCTGCTTGGCTCACTACTTGTCCTGGATATTCACTTGGGCTCACCCTCATCCAAAACTCATTCCTGTCAGTCAAATCCTCCCTCTCTTATTCTGCGTGCCTCCAGCGCTCTCTTTGTTGCCATGTGTTCCCAGCTCTGGGGGCTCCCTGTGTGCGGGTCTTGGTGGTCCAGTGTGGAATGTGTTAAGGAGGGGGTAGTCAGGCAGGCCTAAAAGGGGGTGTTCAATTGTTCCCACACACAGCATCCACCCCCCACTGATCTGTCGCTCACTTAGCCATTGGGGGGGGGGGCAAAGGTAAAGCGAAGGATGCAGAGAGATGGAATTACGAACACTGAATCCACACACACACACACACAGCCATTGAATTGATGCTACAGTCGGAGCACAATGAACGAGCGTAAGAGGGAAACTTAACATTCCAGAATTGATAATGAAAGCAGCTACCAAACACTGAACCAGGAGCAGATTGATACACTCACTTCATCCACCAGGCAGGATTTATGCAACAACTAGACGGTGCTGTTTTTGCAGCATTATTGTACTACTTTGGACAACATAATATTTTTCATAGGCTGTGATAAACTGATTTGCTTTGGAGCAACAATAAGGCAGCTGTTGCTGGCAGAGCAGAACAGGACGCCACGAGTTCCCCTGATGGTGGAGCTGCCACGCTGCGATCGCAGGAAGCTGATAAGCGCAGCAAGATACCACCAAGCTGGCAGGCACGTGTAGCCACTCTCCCTCCCTCCTCTGGCCCCATTTGGCCGATGCAAGTCGTAGCCACCCCCCTAGACTCCCCCCACCCCACCCCACCCTTCTGCCTTGGGTTCACAAGACCTCAACCTCATGATACCTAAACTCAATTATCTTGAAGGCTTGTCAAAGGGTTAGGGAGGAGATGTCACATATACAGGCCAGAAAGCAACAGGAACCATCACATTAACACCACATTTAACTGATCTCCAAGGACATCGCCAACTTCAACCTCATATATGTATTTATCAAGTAGCCTACTGACAGGTTAGTTATTGCTTTATTTGAAAGACAACATCAATGATAATTCATGCCCTTAAAATTATCAGAGTTCTGCACTTACATTCCCATGTAACCTGATGCAGGCAAAACAAAAGCTGAGGTCAGTATTTGGAGAATGTGATGGTTGTGTTTTGCCGATTTAGATTCCAATAATAACACTGGTATTAGAAACAGAGACAAAACTTTTATTTTAATTTGAACAACCTTTTTTAAGGGAAGTACAAACTCTGAAGCTGCAGAAGTATCTCCCATCGCTCAGGAATGATTACTGTGCATGCTGTGGCTTTAATGCAGGGTGTATATTTAATCTCAACCCACATGCATTTTCTCAATTTTCTCTTCAAATCAATCCCTGATATTAATGTCTGTGTGGTTTATTCTTCTTGGGACAAATTGAAGCTGTGCTACAAACTTTTTTTAAAAATAAAAGCAACATGTGACCATTTTCAGTTTGACATGTAAAGTTACAGTGCCTTTTTTAAAAATCCACATTACTCAGCAGCAACCGTAATAATACTTGAGGCTGGTAAAACCACACAGTAATAAGAGTCTAGGTCATTTTCTTACCACTGATTCAAGACTAAACATCTGATTCTACTGTAATGATTTTGGATGGCTTTTCATGTTTACAAAGTCCAAATCTATCCTATTGTGCAGTTTTGATGCACTATGACTAATTCCTCATTAACATCATGAATCACAGTTGGTGGACTTACTACTTGTCGTAACCACGCCTATGAGTAGGAGTAAGAGACCTTCTCAAATAACACACCTGAATCTTTTGATCCCTCCTCACTTACTTAAAACCAGTTTGGGCTCAAGATGTTAATGGAGTAATCCAATAAAGAACCCAAGGGGGAAAAAAAAAAAAAAAGATTTGGCAGTGTAGTGTTTTTTGAAAGATATAGCCCAGTTACAATTCTAGTTTTTCTACATGAGCTGATTGAATTTCATCTCCCATGAGAGAAAAACTAGCCCACCATTAAATGAACAGTGCAACTACTAATGAAATGCACTGCCTTTACAATACAAAGATAAATCAAAACAACTTAAAAAATGTCAACTTCTCAAATAACTTAACGTAGTAAATATTAGTGTGTTATTTATTTGACCCTTTATCATACATAACATTCTTGCAACAAATATGACTTTAAAAAAATATAACCTTGTTAAAGAGATCAACATCTAGACTTGAGATGACTCCAATATCTATGAGCAATGTCCATTGTGGTTTCTATGAATAAAGTGTTGTAAAGTAAACTTATGATGTGTGAACAGCTAAAAGTTCTTAGTGGAAATCAGACTTCAAGTGCAGCACTGAGGCTCATAATTTGATTAATAAGACTTTCAAAAGGTCTCACATAAAACATAGCGGGGCCATTTTGGGTCTCACGGGAGCGACCTCGAGAAGTGAGCAAGATACTTGACTGGCAGATTATTAGTTAATTATTACAGGTGTTAAAACACCACAGTTCGACAGTGCAGTCACTCAAATATTGGTCTTTGAGCTGTAAAAGCTCCTGCAGTCTGTGTGTGCCCCAGTTTCCTGCTCTTATCTTATCTGCTGAATGTCACTGCAATAACACAACCTGTTATTTCCCAAACGGTAATGATGCGGGGCATGCAGCTGCTGGCTGAGAGAGAAAGAGCCCTCACAATGTGGGACTGCAAAATGTCTCAAGCTTACCAAGAGGCCAGCGCGCTGAGGTCATGCACGCTTTGAGTTTCAGTTATAATGCGCTGAACTGATTATGAGCAGCGGATGGTCCTCGTGCTGGAGGGAGGGAAAATGACTCTTTTCCCTTTGATCTCTGCTATTGTCCCATACCTGAAGCATGACATCAAGCCTGACTGCCAGATTAAACCAAAACAGATCTTGCTTAAAGAGCTGCAAAATGAGAAGAGCAGCATCCAGCTCTACACTGAACAGCTTTTGACATGGCAGATACCAGTGTGGACAGTGTTAACAGCTCTGCTTTCAGGCAGGGCTGCTCCATGCTGCAACTGTACAGCAACACTTAGCAGATATCTTTTAATATTTATCACAGTATCAAATGTTAACAAATAAACATTATCTACTATTAGCAAGATACCTCCAGGCAGTAAAACTACCATTTACATTCTGTATGATACTGATATTATTCATCTCTCATCATCAGGACTGTGAGTGCAATTTGTTTCCCATTTGCGAGAAGTATTCAACCACAGGTCCTAAACAACTCATCGGGAAGCAGAAAGAAACTTGGGAACAAAGCCTTGAACTGCTTCCACGTGAGCGGTAAAAGAGAAATGCTATGGGATCAACAAGGAATTTACCAACCGAGTCTGCTGTTACTCTGTATCACTTAATTCTAACTATGCTGAGGCAATCAGGGTTTCCATTTCAGTTTTACTGCACTAAAACATCTTTACTGAATCTCAAGTCGGGTTTCAGCTGAGCCCATCGGTAATTTGCCTGGTAACAAACATCTTTATCTCTGTGCTGCCAACAATAACACAAGATGTTTGTGGTTACAAAAGGCAAGTTTTGAATCCCGTGTCTCCAATAAGACTCATATTCCACCAAGCTGATTTATGATGCAAGTATCAAAGAAGGTAAACGTTTTAAAAACGACTTTTCAGACAACTGGCAAACTTACTGTATAATTTTTGAAGTCTGACTTCTCTTCCACATAAATCTACACGGTTATGGTTAAAATAAAAATGGCATGTGATTTTAGAAATTGCGATCATGATGTCTACTCTTATGCCACAACCAAACTCATTTTACAGCAACTTTTGCATTGTACGTTGACTATTTCAATGTCTGCAGATGTTAAAAGTGAAACAACCTTTCCCACTGAGCCATTTCCTGGTTTATTAAGTGAAACTGTGATCTACATGTGCATGTAATTAATGGTGTAACCCTCGTGCAACCTCCTATCAAGCTCAATCTGAGCACAGACTGTGTTATGGTTAGGAGGGAATTATTGTTTGGAGCTTGACCCACTGCAATGTCTAGAAGGAAAGCTCTGACAAATACACAGTATATTAAATTCTATTAAACGAAGGATCTGGAGCCATTCCTCTTCAGCAACATCCAACCTTTTAAGAGCACAGGGCTTTTGTACCTGCTTTTGCTTTCTAGAGACCCCCAACACACTTTAATGACAGTAGACCTTATTGCCTTCTATGGATCAATTATTTCAGTCTTGATCAGGGACAAAGAGCTGCTCACTGAGGTCGATCCTGCCTTGGGCCCAGACATACACCAGGAATCTATTCTAAGGAAAAGGCTGCACAACACTGTCTGCATTCAGGTGGTTCTCTGAAAACCCGGAGATATAACACAATTAAATCTGACCAATGCAGACATGTTGGGATACTTTCAATGACATTTAGCATCACAAAGACATTCAGGCAGAAAACAAAAAGGAACTACAGACTTGTGCTAAATGTAGAAAAGAAAAGTCCTCTGCCGTCTTGACAGTCATGCCCAACTCAAATTCTAATGAGCTGTTGTGGCCTCACCAGGGAAGGACTGTCTGAACTTCCACTTGCTATACAAAGGAAACACATTAAAAGGATATGAGTACAATAAAGACAACACATCAGATGCAGTAGTGCTGTAAAATCCTAAAGCCACTAGCCAAAAAAAGGCTAGTGTATAAAAAATGAGAAAACAGAAACCAGCTTGTTAAGATGTGTTTTTAAAAACAACAACAACACCAACAAATGCCCATTCAAGGCACTTGTTAAAACAATAACTTTAAAAGGGAAAGACACAAACGTGACACTAGGCATGTCTGGATGACCTACTTCTATGAATTTGAACAAGAACGTCATGCTGAAGCCACTGCAAAACTGGCCTGAATTTAGGAGTCTGTGTGCATATTCATTTTAACCACCATAAAATGAAAAAAGGAAATAAGAGAAGGGAGGGATTTAAAGTATGCAGGGCACAGTGGAATTTCAAACCCCAACCCCCGTCCACTGCTCCCCTCAAGCATTCACTGTAAAAGCCCCCCCCCCCCCCAGGTTAGTTTCCATTACTTGGGTTTAACTCGTGATTAGCTAAATTGATTTGCCTTCTCACCTCGGTTAACACAGATCCTATTTATTACCAGGAGGCCTTCATTGGTGCAATGTCCCACAGATGAGACAACAGCGGCCTACACAGATCATACTAAAAAAAAGACAAAAAAAAAAACAGACTAACCCTGAGAGAGAGAGAGAGAGAGAGAGAGAGAGAGAAGTCCATAATTCACAATTCACAGAGATGTTTACTAAATCAGTGCCGGCCACCTGCACTTCACAGCCATAGGAGTCTGTACTAAGGAAGCCTGGAAATAAACACAGGCCTGGCTTCTTTCAGTAGGGGCCGGGGCTTTGTGTGTTGATTATACCTCTTTATTGTTATGAATCACTTACAAGTATTTCCTAAATGAAGACTATATTTACCCACCAGAGCAGTGAAGTGTGGCCAGGAACAGACTTGATCTGCCTCAGTGCCACTTCCCCCAGACCTTACACTGTACTAAGCCTTTTATCACATGAAGAAGACCACATCTGCCGGATTAATCATGTTTCCTTACAAACTGTGACAGAAACACAAAATGTCCATATAAAAGTGACAGTTTAAGACCCCTAAACTGTCTCCATTTGAGAAGACCCTCACATCAAGAAAACCGTCTGCAAAACGCTTTAAATTTAGTTATGACTTAGAGAAATTACTACTGACTTTTACCCTGGACCTGGTTTAAAAACTTCCACAACGGGTTTACAGAACCACCGGGAGACCCCTCCAAGACCCACAGCCCCCCCACTTTGGAAAGCGCTTCTGCAGACTGTCGTATTTTGGGGTAGAAACCGGCCCAGAGACGTGGAAAGTGCAGAAACTCACCGCTGACTCCTTTGTTGGGGACGTCGTTGACGTTGAAGCCCTTGGAGCTGTAAGCTGCTCGCACTTCGTTGCAGTTTTTCAACTTTTGCTCCGCGGTCCCGGACACGGACAACACAACCAGCGTGCAGACTGCACACAGCACGAACAGCGTCTTCATCTTGGCACTTCAAAAACAACAACAACAACAACGACGACGACAACAAAAACAAAACAAAAAAAACTACACAGTCACCGGCACAAAAAGTGAAGTGTGTATATGTCTGTGGAAGAGAGGACGCTAGCACAGGGTTTCGGCGAGCAGCGCGCCGAGTTTCTTCGTGGAGCTGGAGCCTCAGTTCGACACAAACTTCATTCACAGCAGCTTCAAACTTCGACACGGGGAAAACACCCAAAACACCCACGAAACGATGCTCACACTTCGTCCGACCAAAAAGCTCGGATACGTAACATGAATCTCGAGTTCCAGCCTCGATCGAGGGGGGAAAAAAAACACGGAGAGAGGACAAAACTAGTTTAAAAACATGTGAAACCTTTCTCAGACTGCAGGCAAGAAGGTGAGAATCACGGCACTGGTTTACAGCCTCGACCGGAGCATTAACCACGACAGGACACGGTGCAAACTCAGTCCCTTCTCTCCCCTTTCTCTTCTTGCTTCTTTCCAAAGTTAGGGAGGCCGTGGTTTCTGTAGGACAGGACGCTGGACTATATGCTGGTGGTACTGGGATCCAGATGTGAGCAGAAAACCCTGGTGGACACCCAGGAGTCAGTGCAAGTTCCGGGGACAAAGACCTGGAAAACAGGAACACCAGGACCGGAGCATGGAGCCGGGACTTCCAGCCCTGGGTGTCTATCAGTAATGTCTTAGACCAGTCCTGAAAATCAGGAGTGGAGCTGCGGGTGGAGCGACGCTGTGGCACCACCGCATGAGGGCTTATGAGTGCTAGTCCGCATGGCACAAAGAAAGAGATACATAACCAAAAATGTTTGAGGAACACACATCTTTTATTGCAGACCCCTATGTGACCCGGGGCTGAAAGGGGTTTCTTATCTGTTTTTACTGTTGGTGTGGAGATAACAGCAGAGATAAAATCCTTTAAAGAAAACAGACATCCCACATGTGTGCCTCAGCTCCTAACATACAATAAGTGAAAATAATTAGGGAAGATAACGTTTGTTGGCGGCCCCTGGAAATGACCCCATGGATGGGTATGGGTCCTTAGGCCCCATGTTTAAAACCATTAGATTTAGTAGCTGAATGCTGTCTGGTGGGAAAAATGAAAATAAATGACAAGTCTTTATTCATTATCATTATATCATTATGATTATTTACTTCAGAAATGGTTTTCCAAATGACTTTAGTGCCACACAGCTATTTACCTAACAAGAAAGCTCATGACAGTGACAACACACTCGTTCTATTGTGCTATTTCTGTCCGGCTTTCATAACCCACTATATCGTAGTTTCTTTAAAACCTGGCTAGTGTTTCAATAACTACAGGGTCAAAACTACAGGCCTGTTTCTTACACAAACATAGTCCAGGCTGTGTCCCGTTGCATGGAGCCTCCAGCGTTATGAACTACAGGAAACAGTGGGCTGGAAGTGTGGTTCACCTGTACATGTGAATCAATACAGCAAAAATGAACAGGAGATGTAAACCTGTAAAATTCAGATCAGTTTGCTTCAAGTGTTCAGTCTTCAGTGTTTTCTTTTTTCCTCTTCTCAGGCTGAGTTTGTTATGTCTGCTGGTATATGCTGCTTCCCTCCTCTGACCCTTGCCCTCATTACAGACTGATGCTTTTGTAGCAGTGGAAAAAAAAACCAAAACAATTTCAGTTTGTTTTTTACTGAAAGGTTAATCAGTTAAATGAGTGATGTGAATGGGAAACTTCAGCATCATGTTACAGCCACTTTGTCTCTCTCCAGCCATTATTGTGCTCATATCAGTCTAAATCATGAAGTGCAGACATTTACCCATTTTTCCTCATTAAGTCTCATTTGCTCAGACGTGTATGCAAATAGCTAATTACAATTATTAGTCATAATAAGTTTTTTTTTACCGACTGCTCTAAAACATGCCTGGACTTGTGGGGTGCTTCTGAAAGTGTGTGTGTGTATGTGTGTGTGTCCACTGGTTAAGGGGGTAGCATTGAGCAAAATGACATTCCTCCTTTTGTGTTCACATTCCTCAGGCGGCTCCATTCATTCTGTGCGTCTGTGGCTGCTGCAGGGGAAGCCAGGGGTTGCTGAGTAGCAGGAGGAGGATGCTGGTGCACAGCACATGGGAGAGCGTGGGCCCGGTGCTGCTCTCAACGGGCCAACAAAAGGTAGGAAAATGGTTCAGTGCCATGGTAATTAGACATGAATGAGCTTTGACTGACATGACATGTCTCAGGCTTCTTTCAGAGGAATTTCAACATCCAGCTCAGTAAAAATCAGACTGGACTGGGCAGTCCACATGCACCCAAACACTTGAAGTATGTATAAAGTATAATGTTATTTTAATTTATATGCCCTTTAATGACTCTTCAGTGCTTGTAAAGTCAGCCACGTCTAAGCATCTTTGTGTAGAGTGTGAAATACATATTCACAGGGAGTCAATCACTCAGGCAGAAAATGCAACCATTCCTGATAGTCAGCTATTCTCACTGTTTCTGCTAATTAACATCAAATTGACCTTTCACTCTCATAATGCATGCTGTTTCAACATTGCCCCAATATTACCCTAAGAAAACACGTGGACTCTGCATTTCAATAGGCCAGTTGGCCCTTTCTCCAGCCTCACATTAGCATTCAGATTATAACCCCCACATCCAGGGTTAGCTGCTGCTCTCTGCAGCCAGCGTTTGCTCATCTCCTAATAATCAGCCTCTCTTTTCCATCTTAAAAGATGCAATCCCGTTCAGCAGAGAAAAGCACAGCTGGATAACAATGGCATTTTTATCTGGGTCTGGGGAACAGAGGGTGCGTGGCTGTGAAAAGTTACAGCAGAGCACTGGGGGACACAGGAGCAGGGTTTTTAAATCTGTTTTCAGTGACAGGAATTTAAGTGTGAAGCTGTGAGTGACTAGCCTTGTTAAAGTAGATGGCATTTCAAAAATGGAGACGAAACACAAACAATTAAGGCTAATGAAGCTCGTTTCATTGTCGAGCTGTGGATGAGTGTCTGTTACCTGGTTGAGTTGACTCCAGGGGTAAAACTAATCGAGTTACAGTAAATGCTGGGAAACCCCACAGTGAGGGTCAGAGAGGAGATCTTTTGCCCAGAGTGGTTCATCATCTGAGAAATACAGATCTGGAGAAAAAACACATGAATCACATGGTGCTTTGAGGATTTGGAGAACTATGAACACAGTCCAGAAACACATAAATTATATGATTCATGAAGGGCTTTGAAGTGGATCATAGAGTGAAAAGCACATAAAGTAACATATATATTTGCAACATTGCATGACCTATTCATAACCTCTGCAGCATTTAATCTTTCCTTGTACCTAAAGGAAGATTCCACCACAATATCTAAATATGGTGTTCCAGTGGTTATTTTGTGTTTTGTAATCTATGTTTTACCCGGTTTTCTTTAAACTACCTTATTCACTGCTACCTGTGGTTTCTTACAACGACTTTCAGAATCCCCAGAGAACTTGCTGCTTTAAAGAGCCAAAATCCCAGTGACATTTAAGCTTGCATCTGTTCTTTCTCTATGATTCTGTCCATCTGAAAGACAGAAACACAACACTGGTGTTTTCTATCCACATTCTAATGTCAAACCAGCCTGACAATTGAACTTACCTGCCACTGTCTTTCATGACAGTCAATCAGCCAAATAGTTTCTGTGTTATTTGATATCTTGTTGAGTAAGTGGTTATTGTGTTTTGTTTTGCTTTACTGGGGCCATAGCCACCTAGACAACATCGTTTTCAGCTGTAAATAGCAAAACCTCACATGCCTTTTAAAGTGTTTTTAATATAACAAGACTACTTCACCAATTTAGTATTGAACTCCAAGAACACGGTCTTCAAAGAAGATCAATTTTTTTTTTTTTTTATCCCAATATTCCACATCAGCTGTTCAGTTGGAGATTCAGGGGTGTTATGACAGCTCCAGCCAGTGGAGGCCGGAGGCACAGCCTTCTCAACTTGGACTGACTTTCTGACTCCACTCCCCCTTGTTTTTTCATCCTCAAACTGGTAGTCTTCACACCGAATCACCACCCAGTCAAAGACATTCATGGTCCATTTCCATTATATGGTTTTAGCACAAGCTCTACTCTACTCGGCTCAACTCTGTTTTGGTCATTTTCCATTATCATCTCAACGTGGGCGATGTTGTCATTGGCATGAAACTGCAGTGACGACCTCTATACGTTGTTTTTTTTTGAGTAGTGTTAGCCATTTGCCTCACTAAAGACTAGAAAAACAAAAAAAAAAAACAAATGGTTGCTGTTGCCCGTTTTTAAAAATGGCGAGTTTGAGTCTTGTGACGGATGCAGTCCATGACTCTTCTAGTGACGTCACTCCCTGGCCAATTAGTGGCCTGCAGTCTGTTGACATCACATTTTAGTATCGGTTCGGCTAGCGTGGAACCTCAGCCGAGGAGGCGCTGAAAAAGTACCTGGTACCAGGTATTCTCCCCTCATGGAAAAGACAAAAAACAGAGTGGACTCGAGTAAAGCTAGTGGGAACGCCCCATTAGTGCTTCTCCCTCTGGAGCCACTAAAGGTGATATGCTTTTTTCACATAGGCAGTAGTAGTTCCTAACAAACATTGATATGTAAAACTGACTTCCTTTAATATTCACACATACAGATGCATCAACAAAAAACTATTTATTTTTACATTGTACCTTTCACTATCACTATGTAACTGGAAAAACATGTTACTGCAGTCATTCATTTTTGACCTTAACCTCGGTTGTTTGGTTGTAACAAACCTTTCTCATGACAAACACGGGTGCAACTAAGAACACTGATTAGTGCCAAACTCTGTTTAGAGGATCCAGTATCAGAAGTCTGGTACTCTAGACCCTCCACCGTGGCTATGATACACTGTTATAACCTATATGAAACAGAGCCATCTTTATTGTTATTAGCTCCACCTGTGCTCCTCCGATTATGTGTCACATAGTGAGTGAATGTTGTAGCCGCAGTCTCTACTCACAGCTGTGATGTCAGGGGTTACAGCAGCAGATACACTTCACACTTTTAATTAGTGCCTTTCACACATTCATCACACATCCTACTGTCTGAGCAACAAGGGAGCTCAAACCCTGTTTTTGCCACATTTCATTAACCAAAACAAACAAACAATAACACAACCTGACTTCTGGATTGAGAGCAAAAACACCAATCAGATTAAGATACAAAGGTCTGGCTTGGAAAATGTATGCAAAACAACATAACAAAATTAATTTACACATATTTTTTATACATATTTATATTGTGTATCACTCCTGGCATGACCCAGTAGAATAAGCTAGAAATATGCAGCAGTGCTTCACAGTCCAGCCAATAATTCTGTCCACAAGCCACATTCTGTTGTGAAATATGTGAATATTGCAAATCAACACATTTTTGTAAACATGGCACCAACACAGAGAAACTAACATCTGTACAGTTATACGCTGGAGACTGGAGATGATAGCCCTTAAATCTTTTTTTATTTTCATTGGGCTGTTAATTGTTAAAAAAACATCAGTGTTAAAAAATAAAGCAAACACTGGTGGTGGGAGTAAAAACGCTTGAGGGAATCAGACTGAAATAATTTAACTATCACTAGGACACAAACAATGAGAGCGTAAGAGGGAGGTTTAGGTGGTAACAGAGCAGTTTAAAGTACAGTGCATCTTTTAAGTAAGGGTTTCACCTCAGCCTGCAGGGATAAGGAGTTCACTAAAACTCCCCAGATGAAGTCCATTCCTGGCAGGAGATCATTTGAAAAGTAGCAAAAGTTTTTCTCTTCTTGTAGCTTGTTTCTGCAGGGCAATAACTCGTTGCAGACTGGGAGTAGGAGCATTTTAAAAAGGCCTGTTATGTAGCTGTTTTCCAATGCCTCCTTACTTGCAGGCCCATGTCAAAACTGTCTACGTGTCTATGTCACATTTTAACTATACGCAAGTGTGTATGAGAGTAAAGAGGAGGTGAGGCAACTGGACACAAAAGTAGTAATAACCATATGGGAAGTGGGTCAGAGGACAAGTTTCTTATTTACACAATGTCACAAGTTTATCTGGTGTGCTTTAGTAGGTTTGTTGAGAAGATCTTGTGAATTTTGAAAAAAAAAAAAAAAACAGTTCTTGCTGAGATAAAGAAAAATGTTGTATTTTCTGCTTCAGTTGATGAGCCACTAACCTTTACATCAGGAACCAGACCTCTGAAAAAGTTTGTCATGCTCCATAGAGTTTCCACTGGATGATACGACTGTGTGAGTGCATTGGTCATTGGTGACAGAACAGGAGGAGAGCGAGTGTTACAGAGAGAGTTAGAATCATGCAGCTTCTCCACAGCGGAGCTGCAGGTGAGGAGGCGCCTCCGACTCCAGCTGTGGCCAACCGAGGGGTCAGCAGCTGCTCCTGGAAGGTGAAGTCATCCATTGCCAGGTTATCAGCAAGGTCTGACAGGGAGAGAGACAGAGAGATGGGGGTGTATGAGAGGAAGCAAAAACTGAAAAACATGGGAGAAGCAGGAAGAGGGATGGAGACAATTAGAACAAACACTGTCACAAAAGCTGAAAAACACGTGTGGTATGTCTGTCCTCCTTTTGCATGATGCCTTGCACAGCTGTAAAAACATGTTAAATCTGGGGAACGAGAAAGTCCCACAGACGTACAACTAGATGTTACATGTTATTGTTGTAGACTCATGCCGAATCACACAGACATATATTTTGCTGATAGTGAGTGTTGACATGCAGATTTATGTGGTGAGATGCTGAAAACAAAAAATAAAAATAAAAACCACAGAGGCTCGATGAAGTTATGTTTCAACATGTGTAACAGCCAAAATGTTTCTCTGCTGTATGTCTTCTTCCTTCAGAAGAATATATTATAAAACATTTTATTGTTTAAAAAAGGGAATAAATGTGTTGTTATGTAAAGTTATGAAAGGACACCTTCCTAGTTGTGAAAGGATGTTGTCAGTTTAAATCCATGAATTAGTTATGTTAATTCCTAGTGGGGGACAGGAACAGCTAATTAATTATCTTATTTTTACTTTTTGATTTTGCAGATCATGCTGTGAAGAAGGCCCTAAATAATTCCGCACTTTAAAGCAAGATGTAGATATTCTGGGAAACTTTAGGCAAGAAGCTCAATACCCCTTAATGTGCATTAATGATGGAGCTAGAGTCAGGAGCTGATTAGCTTAGTTTAGTGTAAAGACTGGAAGGCAGGGGAAACAGCTAGCTTGGCTCTCTTCAATGCTCAAGACACATCTACTATTTCTTGGCAAACAACTTCAAATTTTCCTGAAAAATCTGCATTTTGTTTTGTGTAAAAACGACCTATTATGACTCTACCTCTGTAATTAACAGACACGGTGGTAGACATCAATGTTTTTATGTAACTAGGCAGAAAAATGTATTTTCCCAAAATATATAAAAAAATATATATAATATCTTCTTTGTTCTTTCATAAGTTTTTTTTTTTTGTTTGTTTTGTGTTTGGTTTTTTTTTGTCTTTACAAGATCCTTCAAGCTTCTCCTGTTTACTGCCTGAAACTGATTTAGGGCTCTGCACTGCTTTAAAGAAAAAGTTAGTATCTTGTACTTCATAAATAGTGAACTTCATTCCAAGCAGAAGGAGCAATAACAGTCTGTATTGTAGAAAATAAATAAATTTTATAATTAGAAAATACTGTATATATCTTAGATCAGTGGTTGAGCCTGACTCTCCATATACACAGTTCACGTATAGAGTGAACAAACATGTTATGTATGCAGAGAAGTTGGCTTACCATTAACTTTTGTTTTCACTGTGTTGTTAATCATACACTGTGTTTAATGTCTGCACTGAGGTTCTATGGGTCTGTGGGAGAAAGTAGTTAAATGACTTCAGGGATGGTTAGAGGAAAATTACACCAGTGTAGACTTGTGCTCTGTAGGCCACTAGTGATACAGTCCACTGCAACCATCATTCTTATCATTCACTTTTCCTTTAAACTGCTGTAAAGATGCTCTGAAGGAAGCCAGTTAACCTGTGCTCCAATGGGGCTCTTCAATCAACAGCAGACTGTGGTTTGACTGGGAAACTCCCTTGTGTTTTTTTTTTCTTCAAATAATGGATATAAATATAAGGCAGAGATCAGTTTTTTCAATAAGGACCTAGAAAGCTGTAGCTGGATAAATATTGGATAAATTTAATACGTTTTTTGGTTTACCAGATAAATTCTACATTATTACTCATTTGCGCCTGCATTTACTGTTTTACTCTGTCCTTTTCCGTATGTTCACTGCAGTGACTTCACAGTCTGATCTGCTCTTACTTACTGCTGTTTGACGGCTCTGCGTCCACAGCTGTTCTCCCACTGACACTGAGCAGAGCTCTTCCTCCCTGTGTGTGTGTGAGAGAGACATATTGTGTGCTGCATTGTCTGGTTGAAACTATGAGGGAGACTGAAATAAGAAGACTGAGTTATGAGGACAGCAGGAGGATATCAGTAATAAAGCCACTGTCTGGTTAGGAATGTCGTCTATGAGCTGTCCCCTGTAAAGCCAGATGCGGAGCAAATCTCAACATGTACACACACATAAACATGCACAGGTGCGTTTTTGATATTACTCCCTCTCACACACTCTTGGCTTTATCACTATCTGTCTCACACACACACACACCCACAGACATACGCAACACACAGACATACACACACTGTCACATCTGAGCTCCTAAAATAACAGCCACCTTCACACTGAATTAGCTGTCTCATCTGCTGGGAGATCTCTGTACTGTTTTCCCTAGTGGGAGTGATCCAACAGGAGGACACAGCTGATCTGTACTGCTGTATGATCAGAGGGAGCAGTCCATTCCATTAAAGCGTCAACCTCCTGTCCTTGAGTAGAAACACAGAGAAATGGGCCCTTCCTTCTAGGGCCATGGTGCCCACAACCCTCTGCACTACCAGGCACCATCTTAAACAGAGGAAGGGGGGGAGGCAAATAAATAAACCTCCAAACTGTATCTCCTACAAATTTCTTTGCAGTTACGACATCGTTTGAATGGCAGCCAGGGGACAATTAACTTTTTTTCTCTTCCTGTGTCCTCTGACATGGCAGGGGGTAGACATATTTCAGGGCCCTGAAAAAAACGATTTGTCACTGTCGACAGCAGCGCGCTGTACTGCGGAGCCAATTAAGCTCAAGGTGCAATTCGATACAGCTTTTATATACACTGTGGATAATAGGAGGGCGGGGGCAATGCCCCGGCTGTATTTGTGTGTTCGTATGCGGATGACTGAGTGGGGTGTGTGCAGCCGTCCCTCTGTGTGTTTCTGAAAACGCGGGTGACAAAGTGGGAGAGCACTGTGTTGGTGTGCTTTGCAGTAGCAATAATGTGAGTGAAAAAAGTCTCAGGCTGTGAACTGAGGGGGAAAAAAGGGTCTTTCTTGCTAATTTAAACACTTTGACATGAGCAGCACCACAGATGGGCCCTGTTCTGCAGGTTTAAAAACAACCCAACAGGGACTAAACAGTGTACAAAGTTAGATCTGTGACACTCCTACGCAGGGCTGGGACTAATAATATCCTGGTATAATTAGTGATAAACACCTGTGCCTGTGTGTGTGTGTGTGTGTGTGTGTGTGTGTGTAGTAAAGTGTCGACAGAACGAGAGTGAAAATGAGAAAAACACAGAAGTCATTTGGTTTCAGCTTCTTTTACTCTTTTTCTTTCAGGACAGTGGACAGGCAGTGGACAGGCAGGGACAATTAGGCAAATAAATGGATAACTTCTAGCTATATATAGCGCCACAGTCTTGGCTGTGATTAATGTGATGGATGTGGGCCCTTGTGGCTTTCAGCTGAGCCAAGCTCTCCTTTTGCTCATCCATTCAAACCTTCCATTTTCAGACTATTACTCCTTAAAAGACACCACCTTACTAGTGCACCCCTGCTAGCTTTATCACGGCCTTATGAGCTCAAGTTACGACCCAGGGGAGAGGTCAACAGTCCACCCATTGATTGGTTACTCTGAAGACTCCAGACTAAGAACGAGCAGGCAGGGCAGAGTGGCCTCAGCAAAGTGTGTGTGTGTGTGTGTGTGTGTGTGTGTGTGTGTGTGCGTGTGCGTGTGTGTGTGTGTGTGTATGCAAGTCAGCAGCCGGAGATGCATTCAGGCTTTATGTTTTCTTAGCGACCAATCCTCAGGACAACAGACAGATAAATCCAGACTGTGGTTTTCAGGGTGAGCGGATGTTTGTCTGAATTCCCCTTACAGGTCAAAGAGTGGCTGGAAACTGTGTATATGTACATATATCTGTGTGTGTGAGAACAGGGAAAGAGGGAGAAGGGGGAGAGTCTGGAGTTTTGTTTTCAGCAGTGCTTGGTGCCTGAGGCTTGTCATTTAGAGTTTGCAGTTGTCACAACAAGAAAACTATGTAGAAAATTTGTAAGAGTTTTTCCAGCACACCACAACTGTAGGTGTTAATTACATGACACAGAAAATCACAGAAAACATGGTAAACATGTTTCTTCAATGCAGCTGAATTACTTTTAACAGAAGGTGCACATCAGTAGCCAGTTCACACATTATTATAACCCCTCTGGCATGTGTGTACCTTCATGGTCCAGTACAGTTTATTCAGTACATGTGTGCTATGCACAAAGACCTTTTTTGGTCACATAAGTATGTGGAATGTTAAGTCTCCAAACACAGGTGCTCCTTATGAAACGGGAGAGATGGTTTAGATTGCTGCTGCCCTGGCAGACGATGTGTGTGTATAATACACCTAAGCCTGTCAAATTTGATCTAGGTTTTCAAGATTCAGCAGCTCAAAAGATATAACAGTTTCTGAAGTAAAGCAAACAGCTTATCATTCATCTTATCACTGCAGAGCAAACTATTCACTTGGATGTTAAACACAGCAAATTTAGAAATGGAAGGCCTGGAGCGTGGGTCTGTGTGCGTGTACTTGTAAGGCTATACATTGTGAGGACCACAGAGTTTTATACGATAGGAGTTTGAGGATGTTTGAGGGTTAAGACTTGGATTAGGTTTCAGGTTAGAATTAGGTTTAGAAAGGGTAGAGGTGAGGGTTGAGGCCAGGTATTTAGTTTTGATGGTTAAGGTTAGGGGTAAGAGGCTAGGGACTACATTATGAGTTTTATTAAATGAGTGTCCTCACAAAAGTGTGTGTGTGTGTGTGTGTGTGTGTGTGTGTGTGTGTGTGTGTGTGTGTATGAAATCCTTTGTCAGGCATTGCCCTTACAGCTGCAAAGAATACTGGTTCTGTAAAAACATGATAGAGCTGCTGGACTGATTAGATTTGATTAGGTCTTATCTTGTAAAGGGAAACAGATAAGGACCTGGACTGTGATTACTGACCTGTTGGTTATGTTCTGTAACTGCTGAGACTTGGGCTGTTTGTCCTGAGACAATGGTAATTGAGAGCTGGAAAGGAACTGAGGGAGCGGTACGGGATGCTTCTGTCCATGGGCTGGCGGGAATGTGACCGTTTGCCTCCACACCCACAGGCCGACCACAGGGGCGCTCAGAGAGGCTGGGAATTTCAGGCCAAGACAAACGGAACGCCAAGAGGAGGCCCTGCCCTGTGCCTTTGCAACAGCACCACTCTCTGAGCTGCTTTGGCCTCCCAACCTTCACAAGACTCACTGTTATTCTAGCCTGAGGGACAGTCCCACACAGAGGGCAGGAGAGTAAGACAAAGATGGGATGGTAAAGTGGGGCTGAGGACAGAAGCAGAGCTAATGAAGTTTGAAAGGAGACATATGGAAGTGATCTAAGGGAGTTTGGTGACAAAAGGTAGTTCAGCAAAATACTCAACAGAACAAGAACACTGATGGAAAAAAGGAAAAAGACAGATTGAGCCTGAAAACAGCTGAAAAATCTGAAAAACTTTAACTCCAAAGTGAGTCCTGAATCCTGAATTGTGGCTTTTTGGGACAAATACAAGTCAACATGTTTTAATTAACATGATCAGTGAAGGGAGGCAGTGCCAATGAGGGGGTGACCAGCATGTTGTACCCAATGACCTCTCCCTGCACCATCCCAATTAGATTTACTTTTATGTATTTGTAGTCTCTACTTTAACAGCCAATATGATCATAGGAGGGAGAAAGTAAGAAGAAATCGTTTGAAAAAAACGTTTGAAATAGGTACATAAATTCTCTGAACACCATGTAGTGCCGATTCTGTGTGTGTGAGTGAGAGAAGTAAAAACCATAACAAATCAAACATACAAAGAGTTGATTCTGTGCTGAGGGCAAGGGGCTCATTCATGGTGGGGAACTCTGCCGTGTACAGAGAAGGCCTGTAACCCTTGGCTGCTTGGGGGCTGGTGCTGACTGAGGGTCAGAGGTTGGCAGGGAGCAACAGTTAAGGGTGTTCCTGAAGACACTGGACAATGGGGTTCTTATCAGAAACAGAGAAAGAGAGGAGTGGTTGCACACAGAGGCAAGCAGATGACTGGTGGGTCAGTGTTTGAGCTTGGCCTAGGGGACATCCTGGTGCTGGTCAGGGACTCTCTGAGGAACGCATTCTTTGGATACTATCTTTATCTTCTAATAATGAGGGAAGCTGACATCCCACAGAGATCTGTTTACATTCTCCTCCTGGGACCAGCAGTCGGTCCAGTGAAGGAAATATACAGTATCTGGCAGACTGAGAAGGGTGTTTCTTGTGCAAATGTCCCTGCCAACAAACAAGTACATTAATATCTCCCTACATTCCTGTCATAGACAGGCAGACTCGAAATACAGCTGAGAGTAACAATTTGGCCACTATGACTGTACACACAAAGAAATCCTATCGAGTAGTTTCAGTATCTATCTCAGCCCTTTTTAGTGGTTAGCCTGTGGTTTCCTCCAGCAGTTCCCAGTCTATTGAAAGCATAACTTCTACAATGTTCACTGCATCCTTTAGTTGATTTCAAGTACGGGCTGGAAAATAGTGAGAAAAGGCCAGAGGGAGAAAAACATGGATAGAAGGAGAATGTAGGAGGTGCAGCTGAGAGCAGAGGGTTAACATAAAAATGCAAACCACCTAAACCCTCAACCAGGTTCTTCCACAAAATGGTTGCTGTGTGTCACTGCGGCAGCAAGCAGCGGGCCTTGAGAATGATCCTGCTGTGTGCGGAGTGTTTGTGGACTGTGGCTGAACTGATGGACACAACCCAGGAATGGGCCTGGAATGAATTTAGTGCGTCCAAAAAGTGCCGTGAATGTAAATAAAGCTCTTGAGCAAACAAACGCTTTTCCGAGAGGCACACACAAACAGAAAAATGCGCAGGCCTACAAAATGAATCAACGCTGCTGGGCCCCTCTTGGGTAGACGATGAGAACCCAGTCGGCTCTTTGCGCTCGTATCCACAGAAATTAAAACCAGGGCTTATCTTCCTGCCTTCTGGCTAATCTTAAAGGTTTTATCCCTGGATTGATTTGAGAAAGCTTCATGGCGGAAGACCAACAAGGGTCCAATAAGAGGGTAACTTCATTCCACTGTTCCTCTCCTCCCTTTTCCCACTCTCCTTTCCCATCGTCCTACCACACTCAGCCCTAGGACTAAGGACACACAGGATCCTGTGGCTGGCTTCAGCAAGAACAAGAGAGAGAGAGAGGCTGCAGCTCTTACTAGCCAAGCCTGTTTACACAGATGGTGGCAAGCTTCATTATTTTTGTGAGGGGCGTGGAGGAGGTGGAGAAGGAGGAGGATTGGTTGAATTTACAGAGGTTGTTTATAAGCTCAAAGAGGGACAGAGGTAAAGAACGTTGGGTCAGAACACTTTCAGTGTGTTATACATTATGTATCTCTCCACCATCACATCCACCTGTTGACCGGTCAACCCCTTCTCTACCCAGCAGTTTTTATTTTGTATCACTTCCAAAACTTCTTCAGTTTTTATATAGCCATTTTGGAAAATAGTCATTACTTTGGCATTAGCCATCTAAAGCATGAACAAATTTTAGTTGGCTAAAGAGTTATCATTTTGTCAGCCAAGGAAAAGAGCAACAAGCATTTAGTCAAATTCTCTTTGAAATGAGGATTCTGATTTGCAGTGAGGCTGCAGATTGAGCAACGATCTGCTCCTCTTTTATTTCTCTGAAAAGAAAACAAATCATGAATATGCTCTTTCATATTAGCACTTAAGCTCACTGGCTGCAGGAACATATTTGGTAAACTCGGTGTTTAAACAATCAAAGCTACTCAGTGTTGGAGATATTTGATAGACATGATTATTAAGTGATGTTTCTGGTTTGTAATTTCAATTGGCATACAAAAATAAGAGACCATACTACACTCTGTAAGGTTGTACTTGGGCATGATGGTGCTTTGAAAAAAATGCTAATGTCAATATGCTAACACTGAGAGTGCTAACATGCTAATCCTAAACAGGCAAATTATTTATTATGTAAATATGAGCAAAGGCTGATGGGAATGCCGATAGGTTTGCATTCCTGCCTTGACAAAATGCCTGCTAATCTCATCCTTGGCTGACAAAGTGATATAACTATGTATTGTAATTTGACCTGATCACCAAAATCATCTTCTGTAGGTTACGCATGAGATATTTTAGTACAAAGTCCTGGACATGACATCAGACAAATTCATTGTACCATGCTAAATACCTCTAGATGTATCATCTCATTTTCAAACCACCCTAGAGTCCATCAAACCAAGTCCCAGGTTAACAAAACTTGTTCCTGTTGTTCAAGTTGAGTCCAAGTCATGTAATTCAATTCTACATCTCTGATATCAACAACATCGATCTGTCATGGATTTAATGTTCCTGTTTTCTATATGTTTTGACTGATAATGTCCTGACAGAGACAGGCCTCAAACAGTAATACTCTGCATGTTTTTGTGCCTCGGTATCATCTGGCTCTGCTTGCTGTTGAAAGCCGAAGAAGTCTCAGGCCATGTGGGCATCCAGATTCCTCTGCATACACACAACTGCACTCCTCCTTGAACATCTGCACCGTGTGGGCCTATCTCCTTCTGTCTCACGCTAACCTGTGGCACGCGGGCCCTCTACCTGGCTAACATATGTTGATGATTCTTTAGCTGGGAGCACATTCGTGAATGCAGTAGCCGAGGTAATCCGCCCTACGAAACTCTGTGGAGTTTAAATGAACAGGAAACAGTTTACCATATTTTCCAAGCTAAAAGTCGCACCAGAGTATACGTCGCTTTTAGCAAAAACAGCCTTCTTGAACAGAAAAAACATATCTAAGTCACTTTGGTGTATAAATCACAGGACAAGCCAGAGGAGTACAAAAAGTCCGACCTATAGTCCAGAAAATATAGTATATGGTGGATGCATCCAGAGCAGGCTGCTTAGATGAAGACATTAAGGCCCTGTGTGACTCACCTATCAGGTGCCAAGGGTCAGGGGTCACAGCTGCAGATAATTAACATACCAGGCTCTTGTATTGACAGCACGTACAGCTGTTAATTTGACCCACATACAGAGTACAGAATGTTTAGGTTTCCAGAGTATCAGCCTTTAGAGTTATCAAAGGTGTTTCTGTCTCTTTCTGTCCTTTCCCCACATTCTTTCATCACCTTCTTCTTTCTTTTACGCAATCCTTTGTTCCAGACAAAATTTGTAGCAGACCCGAAAGGTGAGCCCAGCCCAGCCTTTCATAAGCTGCATGTTTCACATTACAGAAATATTTCCACTTTATATTTTGCTAACCCCTGGCGCTGATAAAATACTCAAGAGCTTTCAAAAGAAGAGCTTTCTTTAGGGTTGCGTACAGTGACCACATGTCTGAGCACAGGAACATAACAAGAGGTCTATTCACACGGATCCTGCTGAGCATAGTGAGGCAGAGCAGCACACAGCAGAGGCCTGTCCAGCTCAGCAAGAAAACACATGAACCGGAGCTCTGGGCTACTCAGCCATTACAGAGCCTACCAGCTGCTGACTCTCAGGCTGCTGAAACTGTCCCAACTGCATCAAAAAGCCACTTTAAAAAGTTATTTGGTTACACAGTTAGACCCTTAAATAGGCACTTCCACAAAGTGATTTAGAGTTGTGTGGTCAGCTACTGTTTTAAAAAGAGCCATTTCTATGGAATATTTTATCTCAGTCATTTTGTTTCAATAACTAACCCACCAATAAAACTTACCTTGAGAGGGATTTGTTGTGCTTCACCATGTTGTCATTTCATTTACAAAAAAATTGCTGAAACTCAGCTGGAAGCCTACGATTGCCATCATTGGCAGGTTTCCTCTTTCAAAAGGGAACGACAGGTTGAGATTTCATACAGTAAAACCACTAGCGTTTTGTGAAGCCATACTCTAAAAACAGTGCATAACAAATTTGAAGTGACAGTGGGAGAAAAAAAAATGAAGTGAGTTTGAGGGAAAAAAGCGAGGCTTTGAGAGAAATCTGTGAGCAGGTTTGTGCAGAGATGGTGGCAGGCTTTTTGTTTCCCACAAAGACTGTGCAGTCTGAGGCCAGGTGTGCATGAAAGTGCAGAAGCACAGGTGAGCCCCCATCATGAGAAAAAGAAGGGTTGTACCGTATTCCAGACGAATGGGTTTTTAAAAACCTCTACACACTGCCAAACACAGAACATTACCGTATGTGAAGGAATTACACTGGCAAACTGATTTTCTCTGTCTAAATGCAACATGTGTATGACTATGTAACATGTAACTACATGTTTTGGCTGTGTAATAAAGAAGTGAGACTAGACTATGTAACCTTTTAAAGAAGAAATGGCACACTCTTAGTCTGAAAAGCTGAACTTACATGCCCAATTCAATACTAGTAAAATTTTGTTGCTACCAGCAGCACTGAATGCTTGTTATGTTAGCTAATGATAGCTAAGATTAGGTAGATTTTGCTTTGTAAATAACTGATGCATTTACACGACTTTATGACTCTTTTCTACTTGTGTTACGGTCAGCCTAGGTTGAAGCCTTAAACGATTTGGAAATTACTATTCATGGAAAAATCCTCTTTTGACTAATCTTGCGGCACCAGTTAACAGAAATTAAATCAATCAATCTGCCACAGGATGGGAGAAGTCACAGTAAAGAGTCACCTATGTCTGTGGTGTGTTAGCTGGAACCAGTCTAATGCCTGGCTTTAGTCTTGGTTTGGAGGGCTGGGGGTGGGTGGTGGTGTGTGTGTGGGTCCCTGTCCTGGAATAGCTCTCCTGGCCTGGAATGCTCTGGGGAATGTGGAGCATAAAGTCTGATTGGTCAGGACGGGAAGTGTGTGTGTGTGTGTGTGTGTGTGTGTGTGTATGTGTGAGCCACATTACTGATCAGAAGGTTATGGAATCTGTGTGGAGAATGAGCGAGGACAAGTCAGACATGACGTGGTCAGCAGGTTGACAGCTGGGCTGTGTGGGGGTCTCAGCCCTGCTTCTGTCCTGTCTGCACCTTGTTGTTATGACTTCTGCTAACTCAACTCTTCTGGTTGTGTGTGCTACGCCACCACTCCACTCCAGGCTTTGTGAAACCAGATCTGCCTCATCCATCTTAGGGCAGCAGAGCACAGACAGGCAACTCATTAGTCCTCATAGTCCTCCAGGCTGACCTTTGAACCTTTAGTGCCCTGTCTGACCAAAATGGACTGAGAGGACATGCCAGGTCAGCGTTTTGCTGGGTCATCACAGGCTATCAGAAGCTATCTGTATGTCTCCCAAGGAGCAGAGACTCTCCAAGGTCTGCAAACATCGCTTGCTCCTGTACAAACAGGTGAACTGGTAATTTAGAGATCAGATAAGAGAAAATTGCAGGGGTACTTAGACTGAGCTCAGACTATAAAGGGAACTTTAATTTCTGCTGTGTCAGCCTTCTGCAGCTTGTAAACTGGAGGGGACAGTATAATGATGCAGTGTACTGAAGCAGAAAAGTACAGTGAAGCTAACAGGAACATGTAAGTGAAGGCAGCAGACTCTCAATACCCAGACTACTAGTAGTAGCCCTGCAGGAGTCTTGTGTTAACCTCAGGTTCCTGCTCTCGCTCTCTGCCTGACAAACCCAAATCTCTGCCACAACATCTCCAATGGGAGGATGTTTGCTTAGCTGTGGCAGCTTTGTAACAGCACATCGAACACCCTTGTTCTTGCTCCCTGACTGTTTTCTCCCTTTTCTGTTTGGTTTCTTTTCGTCCAACAGTTTGTAGCCTCATTTGTTCTTTGTTTGGCTTTTAGAGAGAACGTGTGACGTTTTTCACAGGATTGACAGTGGGGAGGTCAAGAGGTTGCAGTGAGGCAGCTACTTGAGGAAGTCTCAAGTCTCCTGCTGCTGTGGCGGCCTCAGGGCTGTCCTTCTCTTGTCTTCTCTGGTTGGTTGCGCTTTTTCTTTTGTTCCAGAAAGTTAGGGTGTGGAGCTTAGACCTTTTCAGTGATGCCATGCACCTGAGCAGGCTGGACTCCACAGTCTGTAAATCAGACCTGCCAGCTCCTCCCACTCTTTTCCCCTGTCCTTGCAGCTGACATCATTGTCTGTGATTGTGTTTCGCATCAATGAACTCACATACAAACCACGCAGACCTTGCCTACACTGCTGACCTGCTCACACAAATAACTTGTTAAATATCTCTTTCCCACCTTTTATTGGCCCACAGTGCTGAGCAAGGTTGTGACAACATGAATACAACATGAATGGTGGTCATGGAAATGCTTCACCGCATGTGTTTGGACTGTGATCACTCAGACTCACTGCAGAAGAAGCCAAATTTATCCATGCATTTCCCAGTTTTAGAGTAAATAGTTCCAGTTTAGTGAGTAGGCTTAGACGTAAACAACTTAATTGTTTGTGCCGAAAAAAATTTTTCACAGCTCATGTCATAAATGCAATTTAAGCTGAAGTTATCAGTGTGGAAACAACACCCCATTTGCAACAACACAAGCTGAATATGTGGGTGGGTGTCTAACCTGAAAAAATGCGTAAACGTTTGCGTCTCGGTGGCGGCCCCAGCCCAGACACCCCCGCACACTCATCTTCATCGTCACAGTCGCCACTCTGGAATCCCTCTTCCCCCTCATCGTTCCACCCGTCCACTCCAGCTCCACGCGACCGGGCTCTCCAGCGCTTCTCAGATACCGTCACATGCCGCAGTAACTGTGGGACAAACAGGAAGCGGTTAAAGGTAATGATGTTAAAACACACCCCAGCTCTTCATGAATCATTCTGTAGCCGGAAAAAGCCTGTGTGCATTAATGGTTTAACAAAGCTATGAAAATAAATAAGGGGTGTCTCTTGATTTGAGTTTTTACAGTGTGATTATAACAGTATGTGGGGAATTCCAGACAAAAACTTGATGAGATCTAAAAGTGCTGACAACTTCTAATTATAATAAGAAGGCAGGAAAACAGTTTTGTTATCACTGCCAGTTCAGTTATTTTTGCCCAAATGTGATTCATTCAAAGGGCTGTGGCTGTCGCTCCATGTAATTTACTGGTAGAAAAAGAAACACGTGGGCAAGCAGACTGGTGCGATTGTGTTGTTACTGGCAAACATCATTGTCTTGAGTGGTTGTCTCAGGGCAACAGGAATACAACACTACATAACACATTCTGCCCAAGTGAACACCAAGGAGTAAAATGAGAAAGCTGAATGAAAGATGAAGAAAAACTCATGTCTGTTTGCAATATTCTGACTTTTTCTGTTTATTTTCTTTAGCCAGCTAAATACTATTTTAGGTTGTAATCCTCTTGCATAAGAGAGACCTGACCAAAATGACAGCATAATCAGATTAACACAGATGAATCAAAAGAAAATCAGAAACAATCAGGAATGAATCAACTCTGAAAAATAGATAAGAACAGAAAGATGACTAAAAAAACATGCAACACATGCTCTAAAACAAGCAGATGTATCAGAATTTTTATATTATTTTTATATATATTTATATTTTTTTATATAGTATTATTTGCAACAGAATTTTAACTGAGTTTGGCCTCTGGGCTGTAAAAACAACTGTTCTACTCAGATATTTTTCCAAGTGAATTACAGAAGCTCATAACATACCAGAAGTGTTTACTGAGAACTGTGGTAAACTAATCAACTCATAAATAATAAAAATGTCCAAGAGCTGTAAAGTAATTTCATTAAGAATCTTTGAATTCCACTTGACCAAGTATAAAGGGAGGAAATGCCAAACTTTATATATTTAATTACTAAAGCTGAGGGAAGCATGACGACTTAAAAGAAGTGAAAACCTCATTCACACTTCTTCTGTGGTGTAGTTTAAAAACAACACAGATAAAAAAAAAAAGACTGTCTGTTTCTATGGGTGAAATACATATATGCGAGGTTGGAGACAACAAACACGGCCGTTCTCTGACCATGTTTCAGCCTCACAACACTGCATATGATTGAGAGCCCTGCCAAGGTAACAGATGTGCTAAATTCCAGCCGCCTGCTCTCAGAGCCTCCTTTCATTTCACCACTCTGCCTTCTTGTTTATTTTTTATTGATTTCCTTCCCATCTGCATACGTCAGCATGCGTTTTTTTTTTGTGTTGTTTTTGGTTGTTTTGGCTGTCTATGGGAGAAAATTGAGTTCATATGGGTCTTGTCTCAGGTCAGCTGCAGCGTCTGCCTGGGTTCAGACTGTGTGTGTATGTGTGTGAGACAGAGAGTGGAGGCATAAAAACCCAGAACTAATCACAGAATTACGTCAGTCAGAAGATAAACAACTCTGTTCCCTTCGCCTGCATATACAAACCAGTCAATCTGTGTTTTACAAGTGACATAAACTCTGAAGTTTAGAGAGGGAACACACATAACTGTGTTCCCAGCATGGCTGCCCAACAAACCTCTATTCATCTCCCAACATTGAGACCATACAGAGACGATGACCGCAGCATTTCGAAAAGCCTGGTCATTCAGTCCAAGGTATGGACAAACAGTAACTTACAGACAGCATTGCTGATCCAGAGGAGCATGTTCATTTATGTTGGAGGCTATCTATCAAAGCGCCACCTGCTGACAGCGCAGAGCCCTCAATATCTCCCAGAAACACACTCTCCCCATGATGAATGGGACTTTAATGTACTGAACCCTTTTGTTAAAGACAGATCTGTGTTTGCCTGTATTTGTCATTGTGTCCTCCATAGATTTACTCAGGGACTGAAATTCCTTCTCATGGGCCGTATCCTGGGAACTTGGTCAGACTTTGGGGGGGGGGGGCAATTAAAAGACAAAGCAGAGATGACCGTCAAGGGATTTTAGAACAAAACCTAACAAACAACTAAGGAGGAAAGGGGAAAAACACTGACAACTATCATGCCCCTGGTCAGGGCTCAGTTTGTGTGAAAACGGCCAAGTGTAACTTAACATGTGCCAGCATCCACAACTGTCCTCAACACAGATTAGTTAGGGTCAAGAATATGCCAGCTGTAAATATCAGCACTAAACACAAAGTACAGCTAAGGCTCATTGAGATGTCATCTGTTTTTTGCAGGGGGAGTTTGGATATAATTTAAAGCATTGTACAAAGTAATATTTTGAACTGATCACGGAGCTAAATAAAAACTTCAGGGGATGATCAGGGTGAGTGCATGCAATTCTTCCTGTACCAGACTTCATTGTAATTGCAGGAAACATTTATTTAAAAACACAAATGCCAACCTCATTGTGGAAAGGGATCACCAAACACTGGATTTATTTTCTGAGGACCAGGAATACATGTATGAAATCCAATACATCTATTAGATGGTGAGATATTTGACAGGATAAGAAACATTTGACCTGATTGGAGGCATTTTAACCATTAGCTGTCAAGACATTTCAGTAAAAACATCAATTTCATTGTGACAGCAAAAGTCAACAGAGTTCATCTTCTGGGGACCATGAATGTCTGTAGGGCAATGTCAAGGCAATCCATGTGATTGTTGTTGAGATATTTCAGTTTGAACCAAGATGGTGGAGTGACTGACCAACAAATGTTTCATGTTTTGGAATTAAAATCCAGTTTTAAATACATATGTGAGGGAGGTGGGATCAAAAACATATCAGCCACAGCAGCAGATGAACCCCAGATGAAAATATATTTAAAAATGAGTTGACTGGAATTAAAAAAAGAAACTCAGAATCACAGCAGTGGCCAAAATGAGCCATAGCAGTGAGCTGTGTCCTTTTCCACAGGGGTGGTGGTGGGGCAGTGCCTCTCTCTAAGCCTCTGTGGCAGGGTGCTGTGGCTTCTGCCCGTTGGCTGGCTGCCTCTGCCACAGCTGCGGCAGTGGGGAGGGGTGGGAGGTATGTTTGTGTCGAAAGTGATGCTGCACTTTTGGCGTGGCTGAGCTACAGCATGATCTGACAAGGGCTTCCAGATTTACCACAAGAGGGAGAAACCTCAAGTTGCTCTGGGCTGAAATTTTCTGCAATAAAAAAAAAAAAACAAAGCAAAAGGAAGCAGGGAGGAAAGAAATAACAGAGACATTTTCTGGAGAAATGCTCAGTATGCTTTCCATTAAGAGAGGAAATCTAGTGCTCTCACTCTTCCCTTCTCCCTCTCTCTTGAATTGCATTGGGAACTGACTTGGACAAACAGCTGGACACACGAAACATGTAATCAGCGTGGCTCTAGGCATCCCGCAGGCCACAGAGTTCCCCTCCCCTTAACACAAATGCTCAAGTTCCACCAAGAAAATGTGAGCTGAAAGGCTGCACACAAAGCCCAAATGTGGTGGATTGCTCAATGCGGGCCAGCCCAGACAGAGACACACAAACTGTAAGTCTGTCACTGCCTCCCACACGACATGAACTCCACACAGGGTCACTGTTCGACACGACAGCTGCAGCTGAGCCCCAGAGTTCAGCCACTGGTTGACCTGCACTCTGGGAAGTCAACCTGTTCATCAACTGTGGTCTCTTACATGACAGTCCACTTCAGAGAGGACCTTAAACCACAGGCAAAAACGCCTACATCTAAAGACAAGCTATAATATATGAAATCTAAGCATACATGTAGGAACTGTTGAAGTGAGTGAGTAATGTTGAGAGTGAAATGGGGACAGGATTAGTAATGAAAGCAGAAAGTGTGTTTTAAAAAAGGGTTTCCTGTCAGCATGTGATTGGGATCAGGCCCTGTCTTACGTCCTCTCCCTGGTGAGGACTTGTCTGGACAAGCTGCTCATGATTTGGCCCAGGTGGAATCTGCTGCCCTGAATGTTTCTATTAATGCCTCAGCACATCTTGTCTACAAATCTAATCTACAGAACTTTAGACTCAAATTCACATTCAGACTACTGCTCATAACAAAAGCCATGATTTTGTTATCTAATGTTGATGATTTCTGCCCTGAGATGAAGGCCTGAATTAATATTTTTGTATTTTATATATATATATATCAAATGACTGTGAGATGTGTTGTGTATGAATGTAGTCATGAGCCTAGAGACAGTTCACCTCCAGAAAAAATACCCCCTTAACTCTACAGAGTTTCTTTGTCTGTTGCTCTATTAATTTGGTTTAATGACCCACAACTTGACCAACTTGACTGTTGTGGTTCACTGCTCTCATCAGTCTTGTTTTCAAACACAGAAAAAAAAAAAAAAAAAAATCTCCCCAGGTGGCAGTTAGCACCTAGCTGGACTTCAATTTATCACTTTGCCAGAAACACATCTTTACATTAATGCTAATGTGGCTGTGTGTGAGCTGGATTTGGTATTTGTATGATTTGGTAAATGTATTGCCAATATTGCTAAAACTAAACCTGATGGTGTGGTGTATTCAATAGTCAGATTATCTAATTATCTCTAACTGGAAATGAAAGCAAAAGTGAGCACATATCTCTCGTGCAATAATCTCTCATCTGCACAGAGAAAAAACATTTCACCTTTCTTATCGTTCTGGTTGACTTCTTTTTAGTAATGTTGTTGAGCTCTCACTACTTAATTTGGTGAGTACATTGCTCTTAGCTGTAAGAAAGATGGCAGAAACTAGGAAAATAAAATGTTACAAAACTGGCTTCCATATACTACACTCTTTGATTTCCATAGAAAGAAACTCATTATGTTTTTATAGTCAACTGTGAAATCCAAAATGATGTCCATTCAAAATTATTAGAAAATTAATTACTGCATTTCTATCAAACCCCAAAGTGTACTGCGCAGTACGTTGTAAATTTTTAAAGCCCAGATCACTGTTTCAGACAGATCAACCACATGACTTTTCAGCACAGGCTATTTTTCTTGATAAATGAAGGAAATGGACTTTCCTTACAGCTAATCCCCACATGTACTCTGAGGTGCTGTATCAAGTTTGCAGACATGCTGTTTGGAGGAGAGAGCCAAGAGAAAAGGCAAGAGAATGGGAATGAATGGTGGGACACCATGACAGAGAGACAAGCAGAGGAATGACAGGGCACCTTCCACAGAGTGAGTCATGGAAAGCTCCTCAGCATGTTGACAGGCAGAGCGGCGTTTCGGATGACAAAGCCTGCCCTGCAGTCCCACTCGCTCTCCCTAATTACTCCCTAATTGTCATTACTCAACTTTTATTGAATTTGAAAAGTAAAGAGGAGGGGAACCTGTGCTGTCGCATTCTTCTTTGTGTTTTTCCCCCTCCTCTTGTCTTCCTCTATCTGTTTGTGGTCGAGTATGTTGTGCAACGTGAGTCCAGCCTCAGACGGCTAATGCAGACAAGATTAATTTCCTGATGTTAATTCCAGTTGGAAGAAAACAGAGAAAGAAAAAAAGCAACTCTCCAATCCTGTGTTAAACTGGGTGTGTGTCCACTTTTCTGACTAAGCCCATGAGGCTATTTCCAGATTTCTCTAGTGTGGCGTGGAACCAGAATTAATGTTTAGATTTTGCTGGCAGGGACTTTGTTCCTCTGGTGGATACGCTCTTAAGCCTTCTACATACATTTAGTACAGCAGGTTAATTAAACTGTTGTCAGTTCATTGTCTGGAAGAATAGACATTATGTCTTCTCTGTTTATTCAGAAGTTCAGATCAAGGCAGCATATGATTACAAAGGTTTAACTCCCCCTGGTATTAAATATATATATGTGGAATGACAACAATTTTCGATCGTTTTTGAGGCTAACCAACTGAAGTGTATGTGAATGTGTCTGTTGTCTGTACAGGGTGTAACAGTTTAAAAAGTCCCATTCTTGCACAGGCCACTGGTTTCTAAATCAGATTACACTTCTCAGACAATCTCTTTTTGTCTGCTGCTCATCTGCTTTACACGTTATCACTGTGGTTCCCAGAGTCATGTGTTGCTAAGAAACCCTTCATTTCTTTATCAGCAGACTGTCACTACATGTCCCATGATCACAGCTAGTGGGAGCTGGCGGACACTTGGCTGGGTTAGTTTTCAGCTAATTTAGCTTTGCAGTCAATCGCAACAAACCAAGAATGGTTTGAGTGGGCAAAAAATAATTGCAATGTGGGGCACAGAGGGCGAAGGAAAAGAAAAATGACAGACAGAGGTGAACTACCACGGATCACAAAGCTATGAAGGATTGGTGAGATGAAAAGGCAGGTGAAGGAATGGCAAGGTTGGTGCTAACACCTTGACAGCTCCACAGGGGATCCTCAATGCTGCTGTGCCGCCCAGAATACTGCTGCCTCAAACAAAAGGCAGGGGAGGAACAAAGGAGGTCTCTGACCCTCACAGGGAGACCCTCTGATGACCTACCATACACAGGAAACAGGAAGTGTGACCCTTGACCTCTCTTCATGGTGGTGGTGGTGGTGGTGGGGGTCCTATTACACAGCAACATATGACTGTGCCCAATGACAACAAGCCCAGGATGTGTGGATCAGCTCAGAATCTGCAGCTAGAACGCTCCACTGGCCCTCTGTCCTCTGACAATACAACAAAAGAATAAGAACCTGCATATAAATCTCAGCCTGGGAGAATGAAAAGTCCTGAAGAAACAAGCTCACAGGTTAAAAGGTGTGTGCTGGGGTCAAAGTCACAGTCAGGTTCATGGTTAGTGAGCTGGGTGCTTGGCTTGTGCAGCAGGGTTTTTATGAGCCGGCTGCGTGATAATTACACCCGTTGGGGAAGCTGTGGTATGGGAGCAAAGGCACAGAAAGCTAGAGAGAGGCGACCCTGGCTCAGGCCTCAGGGTTGATGGTTAGGGGGAGGATGAGGGTGGGAGAGGTGGCGGCATAGAGGTAAGAAGGAATGGGTGGCAGTGGTAGAAGGGATGGTTGGGCCTCATTAGCAGCCGGACTAATTGGGAGGAAAAGGGCCCTCACATGCGCTGTCTGACCTCCCACCAGCAGGGGAGAAAGTTGGGGGGGGGGGGGGTCCCTTAGTGTGTACATGGAGGTAGGGGTTGAGGTAGCTGCTAGCTGGATTCCTAAAGTTAAGGAAACATAAATTCCTATAACTTCTCAAATCCTAAACCTACCATGAAGTCGGAAAACGACAGGACATGCATGTGTGGTACTCTAACAAGGGTACCGACATTGCCTGCAGCCCTGCAGAGGTTTACACCAGGTGTCACACTTCATTTAAAGAACCCTCATGGCTTAGCTACGCTCACAAATATAGCAGCATAACAGCACTCCTTTCTCCTCCGCTTCCAGGGAAGTCGTACTTCACACAAATAAAAACTAGAAGTGAGGAGTGAGAGGACAAAGGCCCTGAAGGGGTATATTAAATAACGCTTCAAAAACCCTCAGTAAATAACATCAAATAGACATCAGCCTCTGACTGCAGCGAGCGTAATGGCTAGGTTAGCAAGTGCAAGTTTACAAAACAGCAGGCCTAGTCTGACACCCATATTGTCTATTAGTGTGATTGTAAGCACGCACCCATGTGATGCTTTATTTTATAGCCATGTGTTTATATATATCACTGCTAAAATGTATCTGTTTCAGCTATATTCATATGTGTGCAAAAGATTAACTGCTGCAAGTGTGCACAGTCAAAACCGTCCTAGCTCAAGTGTGTGTTTGAGTTATATGTTGAGGAGCGTATTCTGTGCGAGCTTGCACGAGGTGTTGAGTGCACGGTGCCCAGGCTCTGGTGGCTCAGAGGAAGTGAGGCTGCGTGATGGAATTTGTGGCGCTCTGGATCTGGTTTATTTTCCACTCTGGATTCCTGTCCTACCTGCAGGATTTTCCCAGGTTCTGGCTTCAATTAGTCTGGGAAGCTAGAAGGAGAGGAGCGCGGGGGGGGGGGGGGGGGGGGGGTTAAGGGGTTTAGAAAGGGGGGTTAGGGGTGGGTGTGGCCAACAGAGCTGGAGTCTGTCACACATAACTCAGCACAGCTAGAGAGAAGGAATGAATGGCAATCAACAGCGACAGATTAAATATGATGAAAGTAAGAGCTCAATGAAAATGAAAAACATGCTGAAAAGTTAAAGCTTTGGCATGCAACATGAAGACGTTATTATCCAAATGACAGGTAGAAGATGAAATAATTGTGTTTTGCCAAAAGGGATTCATAAAAAAATCTTCAACAAAGTTGTCTTTCATATCAACGGTAATCCAAGTGCATCTCTCTGAATAGTGTCATCTAGCCAAGAAGAGCCTGTCAGAATAATCCCAGGAGGTCTGACCCTCCAAACAGCAAAATCATCTGACAAATGAGTGGGAAACACTCTGTAATCAAAGGCCAATCACATAATTGCTCTATTTTGCCACTAGCTCAACCATCTCCTGTGAGATTACTTGTTCGGCAGAGAAACTCGATACTCTGGGAAGTTAAAGAGATGTTCAAATAAACAAACTCATCTCTCCAAAACAAGAACATATCAAAATAGTATGTTCTAATTTAAGAGCATAGATTCCAGACACAGTATGTTTCTCTATATAGGAACTCACTTGGCAAGTTTGCACACAATGGAAGTGTGAAAGCACAGTTGCAGTCAGGTACAGATTGGCGTCACAGAAAATCACCTCAACGTCACAGTATACTTGTCTCCATCAGCTTTAATATACCACATATACAAGACATGACCCACAGACAGGACCTCACACAGGAAATTGTTGCACATTGTAAGCATGCACACAAATGTCCATGGCTCCGCACAGTGCTGCACTGTTTAAAGATTCCAAGTCAAGAAGCACTAGCTGAAAGGAAAGCCATTTCTCCTCCTCCATTTACAGTGAACAGTTCACTTTAAACTTGGCCACGGCTCAGTCATGACATCAGCTGCTTTAGGCGTGAGAAAATGTTGTTTTATAAGATGAGGTGACTGGCCCTAAGATTTTTTTTCTTTTGGTGTTTAGTTTAGCCTCACAAAGCCACTAAGGCACATTGTCTATGTATCTGCTGATACTCTGATCAACACTGACAATGTGAGAAATGACACATTTCCGCTGCATAGTTGCATTTCACAGAGCCATCATCACACAGTGCATAGGAATGGAAGAATGAAACATCAGGGGGATTAAATCTGAAAGGAAATGGCTTCTTTGGAGGGGTCCTATGTTCCCCTCACTGTGAGAGTGCAGCCCCCATATTTTATGACAGTCACACACACTGTGGGCTGGGACTGATTCATGGTTAGAAACTGGGTCAGTAAAAGCTGGAAGAACCATTGATTGTGTTCATCACATGAGCCAAAAGGAGAATAATGTTCATTCAAATTGTGTGCAGGACAAAAGAGCCTTAAAGGACTTGTAAAGACCTGCATGCAAGTGACTCATGTCCTGAGTGTGGAACTGAAAGTATAGCAAGGAGAATAATGTGCTATTTTTTAGCCTGCAGGTCTGAGCAGACCATAAATGATGCTCAATCACATAGATGACATCATGAGACTAAAATACTGCAGTTTTTAATCAGCATGGTACTGTGTTGGCAGACTTCCAGTACACAGTGCATGTAAACATGTCCGGTACAGATGAAAGTAATTGTCTGTGAGCTGTGGCCTACTCTCTCATATGAGCTTGGTTAATTAGTTCATTTACTTTTATCCCTGCAACATGCAGAGCTGAGGGTCTTTCAACCAGCAGAGAGGTGGAGACCTTGTAAAAGTTGCTTTTAACTAAACAATATCACTTTCCCCAGTGCCTATAGTGGTTGTTTACAACATGCCAACTCTGACCATCTAGGACCATAAAATACTGAGTATAGTCAGACATTCTGTGTCTCTGGTGAAATGTGAGATCATCTTCTCTATTGGATACATTTTTGTCCCACTGTGAATTTTGATAATACTAATATGTAACTGTAGTCATCACCTATTTCCTTTTTCAGGAAGGTTAAACTGTGTCCAGTACTGTGAGTTATAGTCAATTATCTAAAAATCATTCCCCTCAGCCTCAGTTGTACAAAAAAATATATATATATAAGAATTTTAACATGCCAATATGAGATGTCATCTAAATATTAGCATTAGCTAAGTGTTTGTTAGGGTTGTCATTGTGAGCATGTTAACGTGCATTTAGCCTTATTCTTTCATAAGCGGTAAACATTAAACATGTTGCAAACTTTATTAAAAATTATATACATGTGTTAAGACAAAATAGCAGAAACAGCTTACAATGTAATGAAAAATAATACATAGGCCAAAAGTTACCATAAGCTTCAGTGCACTCTGACAGTAATGTAATGTTGTAAACTGCACAAAGGGTGAAATTATTGCCGTACTGTTGTATTATATTGCATCATACTGTAAAGTGTTCTTGGAATTTTATGCACCTCAGTTTTGTGATGATTTGTTGTAAACTATTAGTGTAATCTGATTTCTACATAAATTAAAAAAAAAGCTCAGCTGTGAGTCAAGAACAGTTTTTACTATGCATGAAAAAGGCAATCAAGTGCAGTCACTCTTTGGACAGATGTTAATCCAGCCCATTGAAGTTGAGATCCAAAGGGAAGCTGGAGTTCAAGCAGAAATGTGCTTGACTCCGCTGTATGGTCATCAGATATGGGATTAAAAGCTCCCATATGAAAAGGCAATCTGCATAAATATCAGGCATATGCAAGCCATAAATGTCCACATGTATACCATGTCATCAACACAACATGGGAGCAAATGGGAAACGAGTATTAGGTCACCGTGTAGATCTGATTTGACTGTGTCCATGTCTGAATTTTTTTAACACAATGAGCTCAAACATTTCACCAAAAACTACATTTTTCTTGCAAAGTCTCATCAAAAGCCTATCAGGACCCTGATCCATGTGGCAAACAGTCTGAACTGAAGCAGGTCTGCTTGTAATTATATGGGTACAAATGTTTGGTGCTGTCAGAGCAGGACGTGTTGAAAGGTTTATTATAGTAGGCAGTGTGTGTGTGCCAAGTGTCCTGTGTGCCATCGTTTTTATTGGAAATAACATTGTATAACAGTACTTAAAATAACCTGGACAAGAGGGGCACACATTAAAAGGATAATACAGATTTGAAGCAAACTTCCAGAAGAATTAACAATTATCAGTTATCAACATCCTTCAACGTCCTGGCTCAACTTTGACCTAATTTTCAACCAAAGTTGTGTTTGCATATTTTTTTCTGTTCAAGGACAATTGCCCAACATTTTTTAATGAACTAGAATTATCTGGTGAAGCATTTTGAAGATGGCACAGGAAACACCTAACAACTGCTCCTCTCATTCACAGCAGAGCTAAGCATGCATGAGGTAATACACCAACAGTAACACGAAAATTACAGCATCCCAAACCACAACCTCTGTATTTTTCTTGAGGGTCTCTGGTTGTCAGAGGGAGAGTAGAATCAGGTCCACAGTTGCTCCTTATGTGCTCCCATGTTGTTTAAGCACAAGAGAAAGATTGTAATTATCCGAGACTGGACTGCAGCACTCCCAGCCTCGCACACAAAGACAAACACACTGTACTGCTAGAATAGTTTTTTTTTTCTTGGGGGTCAATGGAATTCCAATGTGTTGACAGCTACAAGCGGAATCACCAGGAAACAGGAAACAGGGCGATCTGTGGGCTGATACATCTACCTACATAGGCTGACTTCGAGCTTGTGTCTCTGCACTCAGCCAGCCAACTGCAAAAGGTGGTTTCTCTGGTGAAGGCAGCAGTGAAAAAAAGGGATTTTGGGATTGGATAGAGCACATAATTCCTGTTTGCCCAACAACCCCCATCACCTTCAGAAAATGTGTCCTTGTCTGGCCACCATGCAGATAAGAAACAAAATTCAAAACATTTTGTGTGTTAGAAAAGCTTCTTACAGCACCTTGATCACAGGTTCACAGATTCTCTCAAATATGAGAGACTAATGTGATTTACAGCACAGGGCATCTTCATTCGTGCTGTGCTGACTCCCATAGGAGCTGCAGCAGCTTGGAAATCGATGTGAACCAAGAAGTAGAACTAATGGCAAAATAAAGTTTTCCCCTTCCACCGAGGAGACGGTAAGGTATATGCACTGAGAAACTACATATTTGATGTGTTTCAACACACTGTTGGAGACAGAAATTACACACAAGAACTTGCAGGAACAAAACGCACACTCACACACCTCACCTTATTGATGTGTTTGAGTTTGTCTATGATCTGGCTGATGATTGGCTCGGGAGGCTTGTTGCTTCGGGACTCTGAGCCAGAGTGTAGTCGCTTCAGGCCAGGCCCAGAAAACCTGGCAGGACAGGAACACAAACTGGCCTCAGTTCTTAAGTTGCTGAATTAAAAATCAGTTTAAGTTTCATGAGTGGAAGTGGAATGAACTGACCAAAGATTTGTCACTCCAAACAAGGCACTTATCACCATCTAGTGTTAATAAAATGAATGACAGCTCTTCTGTTTTTCAGTTTAGGGACCATTCTGCAGGGCTCATTTGTAACTCAACCCGGGGGACCAACTTTCCCGTCACTGGAGATATATGTCTATAAAGTTAAATGGAGATTAACATTTTTTTTTACATTTGATGTTTAAATAAAGTTTTAATAATTTTCATAAAAGTCATGTAAACTGCATACTTCTCCTGGGCAGAAAGAATTTATTGGACTATTGAAAATGTTAAAGTGTCAGCCTTTATCACAACATGACCTAATAGGGATTATATCTAAAATTCAACTCACCTGTTCTTAATTATTATAGAGAAGCTGTTTCATGTTGTTATAAAATGGTTTACAATACTGAGCTTTACCAGGAGGCAGCAACATCTTTAAAAAAAACACTAAACCCAACAAATAGTGGCCTTTTATTCATATCTGGTGTTAATGAGAGGACATTAGCAGAGATGCACTTTTTTGCTCTTTCAACAGGGAGAGTATTTTTAGGGACAACCAGCCTACAGGGCAGGCGCTTACACGTCTCTGTGTATAACTGTGGAAACGCCACTCTGATGACATCTGTGTATATTATCAAGAGGAGGAGCTGGTGAGACTGAAACAGGCAGATTTTTCTCCAGTTGTTGCCTTTCACATCAAGACTTTCCTGCACGGAATTAACCGTTTCCCACCACGCCACTGCAGCTCTGAGGAGGAGACCGGGCACTGCTGCACACATGAGACAGGCGCGTTTGGGTGAAGTAGAGTCAGCACCGACAATATATCGTGCCCACACTGATATGAGTGTTGGTGAGGGCAGAGGTCACATGACAGTGTAAATGTCACCTGCTATATTGCTGCACATGTTTGAAAGATAGGAGACAAATGGGCTGGAGTGGGGAAAAATGATTTACTGAGGAAAGGTTAGTAAGGGACCTTGAAAAAATATGCTCTGTTCTCATCTCTGTAACATGACCCTGAGCACCCCCGCACACACACACACACACACAAACTCATATTTCTATCTTTACAAGGACACGCATAGACAGAATGCATTCCCTATCCTTACTCTAATCTATTTTAACCCTAACCCTAAAACCACGTGTTAACCCTCAAACAGGAGTCTGAAAAAGTGAGGACCGGCTAAATGTCCTAAACTTTGCCAAAAGCTCCTCATTCAGATGCTATTATGCTCAAAATGGTCCTAACAAAGGCAGAAATACAAGCACACACGCACATACTGAGCCACACATGCACGTGTACACACCTTTCCCCTGCCATCTCCATTCATCAGTCTTTCGCTCTGCTCTAAGTTCGACTTTTCATTAAACTCAAATCACATTTCCCCAGTTATTTATTCTTCTTGTTAGCCATGATCTCATCCCCTCTCCTTCGCTAATTATCACATTAATAATGGAAAAAGATGTGTGATCCATTAAGTAGAGGAAAAGAGGAAATCTGGGTTGAAGAAGGAGGATTAGAGGAGGGAGATTTTGAGTGAGGATAAGGAGCTTGAAGCAGGTTAGTGTTTCATATGATAGCTGCCAGTCAGATCATTTTACCCAGACGTAATTCACTGTGTTAAACTGTTTTGCATTGTAGATAGTCTCAGTCATCTGATCATTTTGTGTTTTTGTTCACTGCAAGCAGAGCTGATCAGATCATTCAACTCCAGTGATAACCTAATCTAATCTAACACCAATTACTATGCTATTAAGTCCAGTCTGAGTGAGAGACTAAACAACAGAGGCAGAAGAGGCACATGAATCCAGGTGCTGAGGTAATACTTAATGGAGTCTGGCACTTTTTACACCACTGGATGGATCGTACATTTGGTCCCAAGCCTACAGAGGAGGTCAGAGGCCAGTGTATGTGGGGTAGAGTGTGGATAATTCTGAAAATACATACATACTGACTGCATTAAGTTTTTTTTAGATGACATCAAGCTAAGAACTACAAGGGACTGTGTGAAAATTATTGGGTTGCTGAGGAATTTTTAAAACCTGTAAGTTGCAAGGTGGGGCCTTCCTGGATCGGGTTTGCTTTTCCAGCATATCCCATCTCTTTCCCAGGTTAACAACTCACACGTGATGCAAAATAAAACCGGATTCATTAAAGCAGGCCACCTTTCTTTATTTCTCCATGTCTTCTCCAAGATAATCAATGTTTTTCACTTCAGCTGCTAATGGTTTTATGCTGAGGCTGATCAGTTTAGGGGCGGTTCAAGCTAGTTTACCTTCAGCCGAAAGAGAAATTACCCCCTTCATTAATTTCCATACAGTCACTAAATGAAATGGTCACACTTGACACAATATCTTTTATCAGTTACCACATTTGCACGGGTTCACACTTTTATTAGAATCAAAAGAGAAATGGAAATGTACTGTTTTGAGTTGACAGGGTGTCACATCCATTATCACAGTTGGTGAAAAGTGTTGCTCCTCTGTTCTCGTCTCCAGGTGATATGGTAAATACGCCTGATAAAAAGCACCACATTTAGCTCCAAAGCTCACTTCTCAAGTATCTGAGACATTCATTACCTGACCCCTCCAGCAATAACCCCCCCCCCTCCAAATACACACGCACACTCCCCATCCAATCTAAATTTATCTGCATGAGACAATGTGAGTATGAATGCCATGTTTGCCTCTGGAGAAGGTCCTATCTGGGGAGATAATGGAAGATGATCCAGAACAAATCTCAGAGTAAAAATGCACCCGGAATGAATTTGCAGGCATGTGCCCTTGCAGATGACACGGAGAATTGTTTGCCGCAAGACATTGTAATCTCTCCATCATTTCGTTTCCTTTGCTGTTTCGCTGCACCTTCCTGTCACACTGTTTGGTCCAGCTTGTAATCATCCCTTCAGGACAGTTCTGCCCCCTTGCCAACCTAATGTTTCCTCCTCAGACTCAGGCTCTTTTGTATCATTGTGACAGACTCTTTTTAAGGCTATTTGAGAGAGCACAGGATTTTCAGTCCTCCTCGGGAACAAGAGGTAAAACATTAACCCGCAGCACTTCTCGTCTGAGATTTCTGCCTCGGCATTGATTAAACTCTGCGCATAATTTTCAAGGAAAAAAGAAAAAGGATGATATTTGTACCTATCTAAGCCAAAATGAAATTGGAACCGGCTGTGTGGGCTGAAAAGAAGAAGTTATGATGTGTGGAGCCAAAGGACAGGGGTGAAGTGAAATACTGCGAAAACCAAATGAGGTTCTGCAGGGTGCGCAGGAGATGTTGGATGAAGGAGGAGGGAACGATCGAACGGCAATTAACTAAGCGAGAAGAAGGTGACAGGACACCTGACATTAATAACATCCCATAGAGCCAAAGTCAAGATTTACACTCACACTCAGTGGGAGAGGGGGGGGGGGGCCTTGTGTGAAACTCATCAGCTCTGAGCAAACTTATCCTTCAGCTCACCTACACTCTCCTTGATGTGATGCTGGAGCTTTGGGAATTCAAGAATCAGAGCAGACTATTTGTATAGTTGATGATTTAGAAAACCACTAAATCTTAGCCGCACCATCCTGTGCTGGAAGGTGGATATGTCTGTGGGTGCATGCAGAGCCTGCCGTGTGTTTTATAACTGTGAATCCAAGCAAATGAGACACTGATTTACCTCTCTGTCATCTCCTGTCCATTCCAGCAGAGGGAGTGGTTTGCTGGAGCAGGCTCCCGGCTGCACAAACCCTCCCCAAGACCGCTGTAGAATGAGCTGAAGCCCCTCAGGTTAGATATGAACTCCCTGAAGTAGGCAAAGATACAACATGTTTAACAAAGAAAAAGACAAAGCACAAAACCTCTGAATATTACTCTCAGCAGTAAGAAGAGCAGATTGTCCTGCAGAAAAGAGAAACAAAGACAAAGAAGAACAGGCTGCGACAGAAAGCCTGTTCATGAGCTCCCCTTTGAGAAGGGGAGTGAGAGAAAAAAAAAACAATAGAATAAGTAGTGCTGCTCTTCCTAATTGACATTAATCTGGCCATTGTGCTGCAGAGGCCAGCGTGCCCCGCTGGGCATTATCATACTGTTCATTTAAGCCTGTTAATGCTTCAAGGGTGTTTGTCTGTCAGAAATATACAGTATTTCCCCTGTAGTTGTGTGGAGAGTGAGTGCTGCTTCATCAGCTGGAGGAGTCTCAGTCTGGATTACAGTGCCTGATTTCCTCACCTGCGGAGTCCAGCCAAAGTCTCATCTGAGTCTGAGGATGGGGGCTGTGTGCTGCGGGCTGCAGAGGCAGCGGGAGGCTGGGGAGGAGGGGATGCGACTGAGCGAGAGGCCCGCTGAGGAGTGTGTCCGCACATCCCGCTCACCTGCCGAGAGACAGAAAACGAGAAACCGTGACTGAGTTAGTGAATTCAGATGCCCAAACCTCTTCATCCCACTTACGTTTCATTGCTTCCAGTTCCTGGTTCAAAGCCTGTTTATTCAAACTCTTAATAGCAGTGACACCGCAGACAGTAAGAACGTGCCAAAAGCGTGCTGGCCTTGCTCAGCTCAGCCCCTCTGCAAACTGTCATGTGTTTGAGTTTGTTTATTTTTGGGAGGGATGAAAGTGAGGGGATTTGCATAACAAACAAGTCATTGTATCTTCTGCCAGCCCTGTTCAAATCTGAAATCGTAACACTGCAAAAAACGTGAGCGTGAAAATAAGGCTGCTCGTTTGCTTCTTCTTTCCCCTTATAAATGCCATTGTGTTTCCACTCGGGACAACATAACAATAATAAATAGGAAGTCCCTCTCTGTCTCTCAGAGATAATGGGCCTGGCACATTCTTTTCAGGTGCAATAAAAATGCAAATGGCCGTTAATGTTTAGCTTGTGGTTTAATGATTTGCCGGTGGTTTAATTTCCCTTGGGGATACTGTCCGAAGCTTAATTCTGCCATGTAATGTTAACAGCTAATTGTGCCCAGCTCCCCTTTAAGTGAATAGGCTGGCACCACTGCAGCTGAATACTGATGGGACCTGACGGAGCAGCACTGGACATCTTTATCTGGTGGTAGCTGACTGGCACACATACACACACATACACACACACACACACACACACACACACACACACACACACACACACGAATAATTTCCTACAGTTATTCATTTCAACGTAACGTACCAAAAACACATTAACATAATAAACATGCACATGTTGCTGATACACACATTACCCACACACACACACACACACATATTTCATACATGCTGACACACAGAAGTGCTGATCAGCTGTAATACGCAGGGTTAACCAATACATCCTCATTACCCAAGGCTGTGACTATATCCACATTCACTCATTTTTGTCTCTGTAATTGTGAGCACACACACTTGACATAACACATTCCCAAACTGTTACGATTAAACTCCCTACCCTCACCTAAACCTGAGCTACGTTTCAACTCTCAAACAACCCTTTCAAGTTAAATGGACCAGTGAAAATATTCTCGCAAAAGTGTTACTGAATGAAAACTGCACACAACACTGAAACAATGTGCATACACATACACACTTCAGCCCATTGTCCCTGCCACCCTGTTCTCTCCTTCCACATCTTCCTCTTGTGCTGTTCTCTCGTTCTCCTGAGCCTGGAGCGAGTGCCGGTGCTCCCACAGGCCATGATTAATGTGACTGGAGTTGCATTTCTCTTTTTGTTTGTGTGTTCCCGGGAAGCCGTAGGGAAGCAGTGGTGAGAGAGACTGATTCAGCATGGGGGCCCCTCCGCCACCTCCCACCCCACCTCCACCCGCGATTGTTTCCGGATTTTTAAAGGAAAGGGCTCATTAGTGGGGTATTAATATCACCCAGGGCTGGACTAACATAACCAAAAGGAGAGTCTGCAGATAAAACTATCTGCACACTTTTATCGGCACTGAACAGCATGCCTCACTGAGACAGAGAACCAGTAGTACACACACACACGCACACACACACACACATATACAAATTCACAATCCACATGTCAATGACCTTGCACACCTGCAGTTTCCAGGTGGCACTCTGCTTTTGTAAAGACAGTGTACGGATAAAGCATTTGAACCCTGACATACACAGTGAATGCACAGGATTATACATGAATCTTGAACACGTGTTATTAATAAATGAACAGTTCCAACAGGAAATATACTCCCAGTGTTATAAAGGTGACAGGGTGCCTTAAACAGTTGTAATAACATATTGGAGAGTGTTTGGTGAGTAATGTTTGTGTTCCAGGGGAGTCGAAGCTCTGGGGGAGAGACTGAGTCAGCACTCAGCTCTCCTCCTTCTTCTCTTCCTCCCTGCATTGTTTTCACCAGGCATAAGAACTGACTTCAGGTGAAATGCACACACTATAGGCATCCTGTTACAGAGGAAGCCTTTCACACTCTCCCAGTGAAGTGAAAACAAGCTAACGGTTCACTGGATGTCAAAAGTAATACCAGACAGCTGTCACAGTTAGATTGTATCTTCAAACTGATACTCTATTATCTGGGATGGAACTGATATATATGATGGAACAATATCCATCAGTGTAATGTGGTCTAAATAGTGTAAAATCTGTTGTTCAGCTGGACCATTTGGGGTTTTTAATCAAAACTGTGGAGTCAGCTGCAGCAAAGGTAAGCGCCAAGTAAGTAAGAAATAATAAATAAACAATAAATGTGTTCACTTTCAAAGCCTTTCAACACTAGTACTATTCTCCTTACTATTATTATAACATTTTAAGTGTTGAGTGTCTGAGTAAAATTAACATCCAATTTCAGTCCATTTAGCCATTGCTTCTAGTAAATGTATTTTGAACTGTTCATTCATTTAAACAATTAACCTCATTACTCAGAACAGATTTGAAGTTTGCACAACACTAAGTGCATTTCTGAAAATTGCAAAACACAGCAGATGACCTGCAAAAGTATGTAAGTTACACAAAATCTAGTCTGTGTCAAAAGAAATATTTACATCATTGAAACTGTCACTACCATTAGAATGAAGAGTCCTTATGCCATCTTTTGAACAAGACTGTCAAAAATGTTTAGCTATGTTGTGAGTATTTTCTAATGAAATAGTAGAACAATAGTAGACAATTATACACAAACAGCTGCACAGTGTACGAAAGTATTCGCTCTTTGTTCAAAATGATGAGTAATTGCTTCTATGATGAGCTCAAGTGACTTGGTGATGTGGAGGATGAACTAATAGTTTTTAGAATTTTAATTCTGTTCTGAGAAATGCACCAAAGTGACTGAGAAAATAATGTAATAAGTTCACCAATTACTTCAATTTGAACTGTTTATTATTACTTTTAGAGAATGTATCCAATACTTTTAGATAACAGTTGAGGAAAAAAAATATTAAAACTATTTTTTTTTTTTTTTTCAGATGAGCAGGGCTACAAGTACCCTTGGCAGGGAGTCACTGAGCTGGAGGTAGAGTGTGAATACTAACTAACGGATGTCAGGATGTACAACATATATATATATATATATATATATATATATATACAAGTTGTATATTGTAGCTATGGAGCAGGGAAATACACCACAAAAATCTAGTTAAAACACAAAATGTGTTCAGACACACCATCTCAGGTAAAGCTCAGATTCCTTCAGTCTAAGCTCTAAATCTCATTAATAATAGTACCAAAAGATGAATGTGAATAAATACTGAACTTAATGGAGGATGTTACTACCCTAAAATAGACAGTGTGTTGATGAGAGTCTAGTGTAAAATTAAAATGCACAAGCATTCATGAATGCTATTAAAGCATGATGGATTTAGATACTGTTCATATGCAGAATGAAATATGGGGGTTTCTCAGTTCAGAGTCGAAACATGAAGTTCCCTTCACAGTGAAATAGGAAATAGGTCTGAGCAATATTACAGTTTTCCTAAAGTGATGCAATGAGTTTGCCTTCATCAGGAAAAAGAACAACAGAAAAACAGTCTTCACAAGCTGTTCAGTGGTTTCTCAGATCATTTTTTGTGTGGTGCAAACAGCTGTGAAAACCTGCATAAATTCAATTAGGATCAGTTTAATAAATGCACATTTGTAATACTTAAGTCAAACTTTCAAGTGCAGATGTAAATTTACACAGGCAAGTCAAAACATTATGACCACTCACAAATGAAGCAAATAACGTTGCATTGCTCCCAGTCAGTCAGTGGTCCGGGCAGGGATGTTGAGGGACTAAGGCAATGAAGAAAACCCTATTCTACGTGAGGCCTACTGTAAAATTTGAGTGATGGTTCTGATAGTAATGTGTCACATCACACAGAGCATCACACCCTGCCTTAATGGGCTACACAGGCGCGGACTGTTCAGAGGAGCCATACTAACCTCTTTTGAAAGTGACTACAATCAGCACGCAAGCCTGGGAACTGAACCTTGGAGAAATGGCAGAAAGTTTGTTTAGTCTGATGACTTTTTTGATCACATGAACAACAAAGTCTGGGTGCACTGTTTACCTGGGGAAGTGATGGGACCAGAAAGCACTGTGGAAAGAAGACAAGCTGGTGGAGCGAGCAGGATTGTGCTGAGAAACGTTGGGTACAGGAATTGACATCGACTTTGATTCGACACGTGGCCCTTACCAGAACATTCAAACTTAAAACTCTTTAACAGGATCTTGAGCAGTTTGGAAATGGACTGAGGAAAGTGACAGAAGGGTTTAAGGTTTTGACCAGGCCTCCAAATTTACCAGATGTTAATCTAATCCAGTGTCTGTGAGATGTGGGATCCACAGCAGCTCCACCACGCAGCTTAAAGGCTCTGCTGCTGACATCATGGTGTCAGATCCCACAGGGATCCTTCAGAGGTCCCCATGCATTGGCAGGAGCATACTGGGGACTGACAGGGTCATGATGTTTTGGCTCATCGTTGTATCTATAATTTACGTCAGGCACGCTACAGATGGGGCCTTAAGGACTTAAAACACCACAGTTCATCTTCTATAATTGAAACTGGTGTATAATAACTTCAAAATGACCTGACTCTTGTGACTCCGGTTAGCCTACATGTTTGAGTGTACTAATAAGTAATAAAAACGCAGCAGTGATTTAATTCATGCTCTTGTTTTCTTGATGAAGCAACAGTTTGGATGTGATTTGATCTGCTTGATCTATTTTTGTACACAAATGGGGGAGACAACAAAAAAGAGAGCTGATGAAAAGTGTTTTGACAGAAAAATGTTAAAGGCACACAAAGAGAAACATGATATTAGACTTATAGTCTGTGCATAAGAATACACATCTCATGTTCTCTACTGTGCATCTTCTTTAATCTTGGTCAGACCCATCATATTTCTGTCTCAGCTTACTTCCCGTCTTCATTTTCAGCCAAGGGGTCACCAGTTGATGGATGTCTCCTCCTCACGCTGCTGTCCTTCTTCCCCTTGGGCTCGCTCTTTACGCCCACCATTCTTCTTTCTTTTTCTCTCCCTCTTTTTGTCGCCGTTTCTTTCCTTACTCTCCTCAGTAACTGATAAAAATAGAGCTTCATAAATCATGCATCTTCTCTCACAGCAGCATGTAAGAACGAGAGGAAAAGAAATAAATGGGGGGGGGTGAAAGAGAGAGAGGAGGATGTTGAGGATGAGATGTAGAGATGGAGGTAGATGACATGAAACTCCAGGAGAGGGGAGGGAAGTTGACAGGGGAATAGATTGGAGCAGCAGGGCTCTTGGCTGCCCTCTCCATCTCTCTGAACATTGGTTGATTCGCGCACCACATGGCGGAAATGAATGTTAACATGCTGGGATGTGGGCTGGTTGGACGATGAGTGGTCATCTCGACATGACTCAAGTCCGCAGAGAAGGGACGTCTCTCACACCTTGAGGACTACTCAGATGGAGTTAATCTGTCTGTCACCCTCAGTAACAAGTCTGCACTCTTAAGAGTGTGAGATACAGATCACAGCTGCAGCTCTTACAATCACATGAAACCACAAACAAGGCATAGTGCTCTGTAGATCGATTATGTTGCTGTACAAAATATTGTAGTATCACTAAATGATTACTTCCTCTTTACAGCTAAATGCACAGGGGTTAGTGCTAATCCTCCATTATTTCTCCTGTATTACCTGTGACATAAAACTGTTTTTGTACTTACCATTTAATCTACAAATAATTGTTCAATTAAAAGAAATATATTTCAAAGCCACTCTGTGTAGAATTTGAACATTTGTGAGCCCTCCAGTGAAAATGGATTGTCAATAGCACCCACTAACCCACCCACACCATGGATCTGACCCATGCACACAGACTCCTACATCATACTGAAGATCTGGGGATGATCTGATCGAATTACCTAATTAAGTTTCAACTCTCTTCTTCTGTCAATATACAAACACCACTTTTGCCTCACCCATCAACACATGCACTCCGCTCCAAAAGTATTGGAACTGTGAGACCAATTCCTTAATTTTTGCTGTAGACTGAAAACATTTGGGTTTGCCATCAAAAGATGAATATGATAAAAGAGATCAACATTTCAGCTTTTATTTCCAGGTGTTTACATCTGGACCTGATACACAACTTAGAAGATTGCATTATCTGTAATGGAACACCAAATTTTTAGGTGAGCAAAAGTATTGGAACAGATAGACTTAAAATAGATTTAAGTAAATAAGACTTAATATTCACTAGCAAATCCTTTGCTTGCAATAACTGCATCAAGCCTGTGACCCACTAACCAAACTTTTATATTCTGCTTTTTTGATGCTTTTCCAGGTTGTCACCACAGCCTGTTTTATTTGTTGTTTGTTTCGGAGGGTTACTCCCTTCACTCTCCGGGTAAAATGCTGCTCTATAGGGTTTATGTCTGGATATTGACTTGGCCAGTCTAAAACCTTCCACTTCTTGCCCCTGATCAACTCCTTTGTTATTTTGGGGTCATTATCTTGCTGCACGATGAAGGTTCTCCCAATCAGTTTGGGTGTATCTTTCTTCAATTCGGAAGAAAAAACGTTTCTGTAGACCTCTGAGTTCATTTTGCTGCTGCCATCATGTGTTAAATCATCAATGAAGATCAATGAGCCCATCCTAGATGAAGCCATGAAAGCCCAAGCCATGACATTATCTGTACTGTTTCACAGATGAGCTTGTATGTTTGGGATCATGAGCAGATAATTTCTTTCATCAAACTTTAGTCTTTCCATCACTTTGGTAAAGGTTAATCTTTGTCTCATCACTCCATAAAACTTTGCCCAGAATTTTTGAGGTTCGTCTCTGTACTTTTTTTGGCAAATCCCAACCTGGCGTTCCTCTTCTTATTGCTATTGAGTTGTTTGCACCTTCTGGTGTAGCTTCTGTACCTTTGTTCATGAAGTCTCCTGCGAACAGCAGATTGTGAAACCTTCTCTCTTTCCCTCTGGAGGTTGTTGCTGATGTCACTAACAGTTGTTTTAGGGTCTTTCTTTATAGCTCTCAACAATGTTTCTGTTGTTACTTAGTACACCAGTGGTTTCTTTCTTCTTCAGGACCTTCCAAATGGTTGTATAGGCTACGGCCAGTGTTTGTGCAATCGCTCTGATTGATTTTTCCAACTTCTCTCAGCTTCACAATTCAATTTTTTCACCAATTTTCAACAGACTTATCAAAAATAATTTTCTTTTCCGGGCTACTGAGAGACAGAGCATTGACTTGGGCCCAAGTGATGGTTACTGTGATGTAACCATGCAAAGTACAAAAATAATACAAAAATGATGATGAGAAACAGTTTGCAATGCCAATATTCTGTAGTTAAATACACACATATGAAGCATTTGGACAACATTGGATTTTGTAAACTGCAGTGATCTGTGTTTTTGTAACAGAAACAACTGAAAAGGATGTTTTTTTAATGGTGTGAATCAATGTGACTGTTTTCATATTGTTGTTCCTTCCCACTGTAATTTCATGTTACAAAATAAACATAAACTAAATGTTCACTCTACAAATAGGTTTTATTACAGTATACCAATTTATTAATCTAATTAAATGGCTAAATCATAAAAAACTTGCAATGGTCCCTTAGTCCCTTAATCTCCATGTTTGCCAAACTGCTCATTTGTGGTGAGGTAATCAGGTGTTGTCTAATTTTGACTTTTACTGAGACAAAATTAGCTTTTAGAGACACAAGTCCTCTGTCCGTTAAATGACACCACTGAGAAAGGAGTGTCACAGCAAGATTACACTGAAACACACACACACACACACACGACCTTGTCACAGAGCAAAACAATACACTACTGTAGCAGCTTTAATCCCATATCCTGGAACGAAAGCCAGAGCCATAAACATAATGTAAAGTCATCTGTGGGGACTGGAAGTGCAGTCTTAAATAAACCCACACAGGACTTACTTAATTTTGGATAAGGATCTCCCTCACACACACGTACACAGAGAGAGAGAGATATTTTCCCTAAGTCAGCGATTCATGGATGCAGCCACACCCTCGCGCTGCACAGTAAGTGAGGTCAACCTGTGTGTTAATAAATAATGGGTTCTCAGTGGAAACCTGGTCACTAAGGGGATTTGGGTGTGAGAGTGAAAAGTTCAGCAAATATACAGGAGTAAAAGCACATCAAACTCTCTGACTCTGGCTGAAAAAGGCCTTTATATTTCATGAGCACTTCTCCCTGACTTCACATGTGGGCTATGAACAAACCTGACAGCTTTATAGCTTTATAGCAGTTGAAACCACACATAACGGGTCACCAAGGTGTGAGAGACGGGTTTCAGCAAGGCGTTGTCGGAGCATCTGTCTGGCTGGTCAGGCACATAGATGCTTGTTTTCCTCCTGCCCTTTGTTTTGCCTCCTTTTTTTCCATCCATCATCTATACCCGCTTATTCCAATGTAGGGTCACAGGGATCTGCTGGAGCCTATCCCAGCTCTCTTTGGGTGAAAGGCAGGGGTCCACCCTGGACAGGTCACCAGTCCATCACAGGGCCACATAGAGACAAACAACCTCACACACTCACACTCACTCCTATGGGCAATTTAGAGTCACCAATCAACCTGACATACATGTTTTTGGACTGTGGGAGGAAACCAGAGTACCTGGAGAAAACCCACGCAAGCTGTGAGGCAACCACTCAACCACCATGCTGCGCCTCCTTTTTTTCTTTATTTCAGTTTAATCCAAAGCGCATTGTTGGCTTGTGGGGAAATAATGTTGTTGTTGTGAGTCCAATGTACCTGTTTCTGCTTGTGCGTTTTCTCATTGCAATATGATATATTTCTAGTTGGACTGAAAAATTCTCTTCTGCCAGCATTTTCAAAAATGTGCTATTTCCTTTATTTTCTCATTCATTTCTGTGAGGACACTGTGGTAATATATAGATGTAGCAAACACAGACATCTGGCAAAACAAGCTGAATGTGACTCAGCTCTAATGAAACGCAATAGCACCTGGCAACAGATTGCTTTGGTCAATCAAATATGTTCTACTGCACATTAGTTTACTTTATAACATGACTGGAAAACAATTACTGTGCAATGCAAAAATAATAAACAATAAAGACCCTGAAAGACTGATGTACTGTTAAAGTCTAGTGGTGTGGAATTACATCTAACAGGGAGATGGCAATGCTAGAGTAATGACCTCTCTACTGCCAAACACAATGCTTTGCATCATATTTCTTTTGGGTGACTATACAAATCTGCAGGTTAAAAATAAATTAAGTTCAAGTTGCTCGTCTGCAAAAGCCGATAGGAGCTCACATATAATATTTCCAGGTACAGCTTGGAGCTGTGAGTTGATTTTGGTGTAGTGACCACAGGTCCCATGATGCACTGGCCCCTTTATAATCATTGCAATTACTCAATTTAGCTCAATTCATTTAAACTCTATTGTCATTATATTATATTGTCACTCCAAGATAGTGTAACTAAAAATACTCTGTATTATTATGAGATCCAGAATGAAATAACTAAATTACTCTCATGCCATTATGTGTGCCAGATGTCAGCTGGCCCAACCGCTAAATGTTTTGGACACATGTGGCCAGGACGCCATCTTGAAACACTGAGTCTGGTTCTCTTCATGCATCCGTGTTGGCCCAGAAACAGTCAATGCATCACTGAATTCAACACTTCAGTTATTGTGAATGTGAATGACAGTTGGAGCAAATATTCACTGATGGTGCCTTAATTTTACTGTTTACCACACAACCACCAAGGCAAAGGGTACAATTATATGCACCTGTATGAAAAGTACTATCCAAATAAAGTTTGACTGGTTGAAAATAATACACCTACACAAAAGCAGCTCCTGCATTTTATCCATCCATCCATCCATTATCTATACCCTCTTATTCCTATTTAGGGTCACAGGGATCTGCTGGAGCCTATCCCAGCTCTCTTTGGGTGAAAGGCAGGGGTCCACCCTGGACAGGTCACCAGTCCATCACAGGGCCACATAGAGACAAACAACCTCACACACTCACACTCACTCCTATGGGCAATTTAGAGTCACCAATCAACCTGACATACATGTTTTTGGACTGTGGGAGGAAACCAGAGTACCTGGAGAAAACCCACACAAGCACAGGGAGAACATGCAAACTCCACACAGAAAGGCCCCTGATGGGTTTCAAACCAGGAACCTTCTTGCTGTGAGGCAACAGTGCTAACCACTAATCCACCATGCTGCCCCCTGCAATATATAAGCACTATTTTCAGTCTGACAGCCATTTAATATGTGTTTGTACTGTACTGTACTCACCAGGGCACTGAGGCGGCTGCGGGCATTCACAGCGTGCTTGAGAGCCAGTTTGATCATTGAAGGCAATCTGAGAACAACAGCCTCCATGTCCTGCTCACCCCTCATTGAACCGGCCAGCTTCCCCAGTCCATCTACATAGTTTCTCCAGTGAGGCTGTACCTCGGCTGCTCCCCCCAGGCAGCTGTGCATCACTGTCTGACAGAAGCCTTTGCAGGCTGGTGGCCCCAGCATACCCTGGCAGTGTGGGCAGTACCACAGCCTCAGCAGGGCCCGGCTACAGTCTCGACTGGGGCGCAGATGGTCTGTGGTGTTGACCACCTCAATTCCTAGGTTCAGCGCCTGCAGGAAGACTCGCGTGGCCAGGAGGGAGCGAGACAGACGTGTCATCATCAGCTTCGGATAAGATCCAAATGCTTCTGACTCCTTCCAGGCTCCTTTTACACAGTCCTCAGACATAGAGGACATACTGCCCCCCAACAGGCGGCGGTATGTGAGAGGGAAGAGTCGCCCGTAAAGCACTGCCACCATGTGGTCCACTGTGGAGTCTGAGCCCAGGATGTGGAGGGACATGTCCAGGAATAGCTGCCCCACTGAACTTTGAGCCTCAACCCCAAGACCTGGGAACTCTGTTTTCAGCATGGCCAGGGTGGAGTTTCGCCCATGACGCAGCACCAGGTCAAAGGCTTCTACAGGAAAGAAACAAAGCAACAGAAGAAGAGTCAGCCACTGTAATTCCTTGCAAACACACATCCATCCGTTTTCTCTAACAGGATGTCTCAGACATGCACAGAAAAAACACACATACTTATACACAACACATCAGTAATAGAGGTACTGAAGTATAAAGGGAGCAAAGCAACTGCAACAGATGAAAAGCAAGATGTGGGGTTTGACCTTTCAATACTACAAAAGAGCAGACTAGATAAAAGCTCGCAGAAGAGTGTCAATCTCAATATATTAGTCTGCTGAGAGAGGCATGGCCATGAGGATGTCTTTAAGGAAAAAAGGCACACAGAGCATATGCAGGAGGGAGGGGTGCGTGGCCGATGAGGGGAGGGAAAATAATCAGTGGCGTTTTAAAGCACAAAGTGAAGTCTTATCAACAGGGTGGCACAAGAAGCCAGAGCTCTATCATCAACCCAGTAGCAAAATGAGCGAGGGTCCAACAACAGAGGGGATTTAAAGCTCCATTACTGAACTTAGCAGGGGAGCAGAGAGTCGGTGAAATGAGGCTTTGGACAGGAGAATAGCGAGAGATGCTGAAATCCCATTTATACCGCAGCTAGTCAACTACATCACTTTGTTGAGGGTGATAACCACAACTGCTTTGTGAAGAAGGGGCCACTGGTTTAGGTGACATTAGAGGAAGTTATTAGTTTTTGCGCTACAACAGCTTGCCATTTATTCTTTGTTATTTTATTCTTCCTGCTTGGATGGTTTAATTTCTTTCTCTTCATGCTTCTCTGAGGTCAAATGGAGCTAACCACTATTGGTAGAGCTCTGTCTCTTTGGACAGCATTGAGAAATAATGTGACACCTCTGTCTCTCCTATGTAGGAGATACCGTTATATTGTGTTTCTCAGTGTGCAATTTCAGACCATATAGGAGGTCTATGAATATTGGGAATATGATCATAGTAAAGGAAATTAACATTACTGGCTTGCTCATACAACCAGCTCATTTCAGCTTCAGAACCTCTGATAGAAGAATTAGCCAACTTACTTTTATTACTCAAATTAAAATTGGAATTTATAAAGAAAAAAAAATTGACCTTGAAATTGAAATTTGCTTTGCACATCTGTGTGTTAGTTTGCCGCTCAGAGCAGAACACACAGTGCACAGGTGGGAGGGGAGAATAAAACAGCAGGTAGGTTCATTCAGAACAGACAAGGGCAAGTAGCTGGTATATTGGTGGAAAACGTGTTTTATAGCAATTGCAGAATAATATTTAAAATGTAAACAATCAATTCCCAGCCAGTTGATGCTTTTAAATCCTGTCTGAAAAAGCTATAAAAAGCAGCAAGTCTTTTTAGGTATATTATTAGTAGATAATGTCAGCAGATGTGGACATGAACCGATTGAAAAGGACTGGGTTGGGGGAGGGGGGGCTATGCATGGTGTGGTGGATAGCGTGCCCAGCCATGAACGCTGGTCCGACTCCCTGACCAGGTGTCCTTTGTGCCGCCTGTCTTCCCTTACTCTCCCTCCTATGTTTCCTGTCATATCTCCAGTGTGCTAAATAATAAAGGCAAAAAAAAAGAAATTAAAAAAAAAAAAGAAAATGACTGAATTGAAAATATTTAAACCTGAGTGAAAAATTTAAAATGATTTTGTTTATGTCTCTAAGGTTTACAGGTGTAAGACAAAAAGGTAAGAAAAAGAACACAAACATATTTTCTGGTAAACTCTGAAAGCAGCCAAAATCATGACATGAAAGCAACACAAGCAGTGTACACACTCCACACACACATTGTTGGTGGTAACGCTGCTAGCTACAGCTAATGTCTTGGTAGGTACGTTTGCTGATTGGGCTGAATATGAAATGTGGTGGGAAACAGCATGCATGCTCTGCAAACCAGTCTTACGAAGAATAAAGGTTAAGAAAAACATTTGAGGATGTTTGGGTGAGCGTGAGAGGATGCTTGGGAGCAGCACACATCTGTTTAGATTTTCAGGCTATGGCTACCCTGCTGCGTCTGTGAAGAACTTCCCCCTGTGATCAACGAACAGACAGATGTGCAGATTGCCAATCCAGACAACAAGACAGACTGGGAGGAGGGAAGACATGCCCACACACACATACAGTCACAGCAAAACACACACACAGATGCACACAAAAATAAAAAGTGTTCTTTTCCTGGTTAATACACAAGTAGAAGCCTCTTTTATTTGGTTCCTGTTTGAAAACTGAGCACAGCAAGGAAATGCACAATCACTGCAGAGTTATATTTTACTCCTTTTCTTGGTTTCTATGAAATCCTCTCACATCAAACCCTGTAATTCAGCTGCTACCTGTAGTATCTCTTACACCACAAAAAGATGAGTCACTTTGTAATGGTAAAGAGAAAGACTAGAGGGCTCTTCATAAATGCATTTCAATGGGTCTAAGTACCAGGGGTCATGGTAAGAACCATTGTGAGCCCATTTCCTGTGCATGCTGCTCACTCTCTTTCATCAGTGAAAGCCTGTGCGGGATCAGGTATCCCCTAATGGAGGGGAGATGGGCTGTACGTCAGGGCCCTGTGACATTCTGGATAAAACTGTAGGAGGTCAAGAGCACACATTACCAGAGAAGAGCCCACAGAAGCATATTGGGTCACATTTAAAATTAGCAGCAGAATTTATTTTGTCAGTGCCACAGATGGAGGCAGAAGCCTGGCTGCTGGAAAACTGTTTGTCCTCTGAGACTGAAAGCCTTTTACAGACAGATCAACAGAACATTGCAGAGGAAAACGTCTCTCGTTTTCCCACTGCCCACATATTTCACCAGCCAGATAATGTTTACACCAGGAATATGGGGCCTCTCGGGTATTAAAATATGGATATCGGATCCGCTAAAGCAAGTGCAGTCTTGAACAGGTACTCTGTCACGTTGCCACTCAGGGTGCCGTAAGTCTGCAGTGTTATTTTGTAAATGCTCGATCATATTATCTACTTTCTCTTCATATCATGTCATTAATCAAAAGCTGCAATTAAACAGCGATCAGGAGCTGCAGATTTCAGGTTATCAAAAGAGTGAAATAAATCTAATAAATCCGTGTTACAAAAAGGTCATTTAATTCTGACATCTAAAAGCTCTGAGTGACTCCAGTTCTGACATAAAACAGGTTTTTCTTATAATCTATAAATTACCTGTCAAATGAACATATTTGATGTTCATGAGGCCATCAGTCTGGGTGTTACATAAGTCAACTCCACAAACTAGACTGACTGACTAAACGCAGACTGTACATGTGCCTCATCAATCAGTAGCCCATACACCCATTATCCCCAGAAGAGGAAAACATCAATAAATTAGTCAGCCAATGAGACTAATCCATTCAGGTGATGGAGTGTCACCTCTAGCTGCCATAGAGACGGATGGAGGAGCCGCTGCCACCTGGTCCCAGTGACAAAACAGTACCTGTCCTGGACACAGAGAGAGGATTGGCATGGGAACGCTTTGCACCAGGTGGGACTCTACGGGGTCACTTATGTTGTAACAAGGGATAAGAATACAGTTTGGGATTTTTGAGGATGTTATATGAAAGTACCTGCAAATCGCAAAAAATGTTATTTAGTGTGCGTCTGAGTCCAGGTGCACAGGGCTTATGGGACGGTGGAGGTGAAGCAGGACAGGGCGGGGTGGGTTGATTCCAGGAACAAAGCAGACAGAATGCTGGTAAGGCCCAGATAGCATCACCAGCCGACTGCGAGGGCCAGTGGACAGCGGGGCAGAAATGAGACATGTATTGGGTTACTCCATCTGTTACAGAGCACCTTGTCACACACACAAACACACATGCACAAAACATACCCAATGCATTCACACAGCTCCCAGTAGTAGCCAGGTGGTCACAGCGTGGGCGAACATTTGGCAAACCATAGTAGGAGGGTAAGGTGTGAGTCAGGTGTAAGGACTAGTGCTACATACACACCAGCAGATTTTCCTTTTCATTCATTTCCCTGCCACCACATGAGCTTCTGAAAAATGCAGCCCCACAGCTAGACATAATAAGAAACAATGAAAATTTGGTCCTTAATACCAGTAGTCTCCCCATATTCAAATCAATAGTGAAGAGATAGATAGAAGCATATAGATAGAAGCATATAGATAGAAGCATAGTGGCTGCACATTTCATACCAGTATACACAGTAAATGGGCAGACATTGAGCCTTTATACCTCTATAAATTCAAACTGTAGCAACAAATGTGTATTAGTTCATGGCAGAAAATAGTTCCCAACAAATGCCTCATTTCGTTGGTTTAAGTAATGTTTACTAAAAGCTACAGCACTCGGCTGTTTCTGAAATCACTGAGCCTTATTTGAAAAAAAATACTATACATTTGTGACCAATTTTAAAGATTTGCATCCTCCGGAGTTCAGAATTGAGTATTGAGAGCTTAATGCATCATTGGTTATGGTCTTTTCACACCATGTAATTTATTGACAACAAGTGAAATCAAATCTGTTAGCTTGCTGACTACAGTGTTATTTATATCAAATACTGCCAACTCATACTCCCCTTTTATTGATAATAGACATTTTGTGTGTTACTATTATTTAAGAAAGCTCCAGTATGTTTAATTTGACTTTGCCTCCAAGTAAATTCAGTGGGTTTTATGAAATTCATCACCATAAATCATATGTTGAATGTCCAAATATATAAACAATATAAACAAATCCACATCCAAAATTGCTCCATCTTCTTATATATACATAAAAACCAGGACACATTGGACACACACAAACCAGTACTGCTGTTTCTGAATGACACATAATTTGTCAGGCTCCTTCCTCTGCCTCCACATTTCTGTCTTTCACCATTGATTCCACTGATCTCTGGTGCTCGAGGTCAAAGTTGAGTTGTGCTCTATCTCAGGCCAGCAAACAGGCACTGTCAGAGGACATGGTGTACAGCAGAACAGAGGACATGGTGCACAGCAGAACAGAGGACATGGTGCACAGCAGAACAGAGGACACGGTGCACAGCAGAACAGAGGACACGGTGTACAGCAGAACAGAGGACACGGTGCACAGCAGAACAGAGGACACGGTGCACAGCAGAACAGAGGACACGGTGCACAGCAGAACAGAGGACACGGTGCACAGCAGAACAGAGGACACGGTGCACAGCAGAACAGAGGACACGGTGCACAGCAGAACAGAGGACACGGTGCACAGCAGAATAGAGGACATGGTGAAGTGGTAAGGACACAAGGGCAAAAGTGAACTCAAAAAACAAGGAGAAGAGCTGTCGGGGACAGTGGAAGGGGGGGGTTAGTGAATAGTGACAGAATGTGTGGAGAAAAACATTCAGCGGGGCAGGCTTTGAAACTGCATTCAAAGGCAGCTGGAGCCAAGCAGTGCCAAAACTGTGAGACACATCGCACACCTCTCGCCAAAACCGAGCCACGAGTGAGAGAGACCTGACACCCCGATCAAACACTGGCTGGGCAAACAAAATACACATATAGTAGACACATCTTTGGACTCTGGAGAATCCTACCACTCAGAAAAGTGATACTTGAGTGAACAGCTATTCCAATAATGGATTCATTTCCAGCACACAGACCGAGACAGAGAGACAGGGCACACAAACATAGACTACCACACATGCACACACACAAACACACCCATGGCTTTTGTTGCTCTCCAGGGCTGTGATTTGAGGACATGGATCCACCCAGAGTGGAGCAGAGATGAGAAAGTGCACAACTAACACAGCCTGAGTACTCCCACTCTAAATCAAGCATCCAAGCTCTATTAATCCAATATGCATCTCAAATAGGTGCTGTGGTTTGGGACGAGTTCACTCCTCCTCATTCACCCTCAGTCTGTCTTTCATGCTTGCAATGCATCAAGCCCATGCATTACCTTAATTCTGCACAGCTCAAACAGAAATAAATGTTGCAGAAGAAATATTTGCATTGCCATTTCATAAAGTGTTTAAATAGTAACGAAAGATCATATTCTTTCCTTTTTGAAGTTGGGCTTTTGAAACATAAAAGAGCAATGAACTGAACTGTGGCAAACTTATAAAAGCAAAGCAGCAAGGGGATACAGAGTGTTTTTGAAGTTCTTGAAGCAGATGGGTGCACAGTGTGAGATGGAGAGAGACACAAGGCATGCAAGAAATGGGGTGAAACAGCGAGGAATGATGTCTGGACGGCTGCTGCCTTAATTGTGAATGTGAAACTGCAATTGCTACAAGACAAAGGACTTTCAGTGGATTAAACAAATATTGTCGACACTCTAATGTCAGATTTTTAGCACCTATGTCTGACCTGCGGGAAAGAGCGCTGCTGCTCCACTGTATTGCTTTACTCAGTGTGACCTTATAGAGGTTAATAATAACAAGCTACATTAGACTCATTATGTTATACTCTAACCCCTTCATGTTTGTGAGCATGAGTGTGTATGCCAAAAAACTAAGAGTAAAAATTGTGATGAGAACAATTTTTAATTACTACAAGCTGAATTTAATAAAAAATTAGATTGATTATAAGACAATAGATCCCTGAGGGCAGACATGTAAAGGCTCCCCCACCCTTCATGCAAAGGAGCAAAGTGTTGTGCAGCATTTTGTGTCTCTGTGGTTGTGTAGCTCTCTGTAGTCATGCTGAGCCTCTTCATAGTCATTTTGCATTTCTTTACAGTTTTTTATTCTTTTGTTTGTGGTCGTTTCATCTCTGTAAGAAAACTGTGTCTCTTACTAGTTGTCTTGATTGACTTTCCAATAAAAGTCAACTCTAACAGACGCTCACGCCCAAGGGACCAGAGGATAAGGTGGCCCCTGGGTCAAAGTCCCTCCCTGAATGGCTAGTTCAAGAGACCAGATCCTTGCTGTATTAATAATTAATCGTGAGTTATATTGGCTTTAATGGGATTTGCCTCTTACGTAATGTGTTTATGAGATACACTGATATACTGCATTTCACTATTATATAGTGCAAGACTTATTCTGGTCTTTTGTCATGAGATCAAATGGACTGTGGGTGTGTGTGATTGGGATTGTAATTGAATGGCGGAGCCCCTGAGGGTTGAAGGACATCAATGACAGTTTCATTACAGAGCTTCAGAGTGCAGAGTAAGGGTTTCAGTGTTTGCCATTTCTCCTTATGACAGCCCCGTTTCAAACACAACTCAAAACACTGAACCGGCGTGTGTCGAGCTTAAAGGCCCAGAGACTGTCTACTTAGAAAACTGGATTCAACATTAACAAACCAGTTTTAGAAGGGATGTTTCAACTTTAGTCTGGACTTTGTGAGAGAAAGAATGGCTTCGGGGAGAAATGGCAACAGACTTTGATGTAGAACATAGTAATGTGCAGCTTTTTACCAACAACAGTTAGAAAAAGTGGTGGTAGAAAAAAGACTGTAATGTTTTGTTTTTTTTGTTTTTTTTTTGCTAGAACGAAAGTAATTTTAACAGGTCTTAAATTACAAGAAAAACTGGTATGAGCAACAGGCTGTAAACCTTAGGTCAAGGGTTATCGGTATAGCTGTCACAGAGGAGGGAAATGAGCGCAGCCGGAGGGCGTGGAGGTCAGGGAGGAAAAAGATCAGCAGAGGATAATTAGAATAGCCAGGGCCTACTAAAAAAAAGGGAATGGAGATTGATTTATGCTGATTTGACAACAGTGTTTAACAGACTGACAGAGAAACACTTACTAAAACTGGGAAAGTTATCAGAGTAAAGATACCACGCAGAGAGCTTTGGAGTGTGTGAAAGAAAAGAAGGACGCGGCTGCCTCAGAAACAAAAAAAAAAAAAAAAAATGCTGGGAAATGGCAACAAGTCGAACAGCAAGTGGAAAGAAGAAGACAGCTCACAAAGCCAGACTTCAGAGGATGACAGAGAATGCATAAGTGTACTACTGTTTTAAGTGTAAACTGGAAGAATCACTGATCCCACCTCAGAGGATGCCAGGGAGAAACAAAGAAGAAGAATCAGCTAAGGCAGCATTTTGCAAGGTTCATTTAAAATTTATAAAATCATTCGTCACATACTCCTCTTAATGGAGGTGAATTAAATGAACATGAAGTCTACCCATCCATTAGCTATATCCGCTTATCCTTGAGGGGAGTGGGTGGGCAGATGCCGATCCCAGCTTACTCCGGGCTAGAGGCCAGGTACATGCTGGACAGGTAGCCAGTCAAGCGAGCAGAGCGCTGACAAATATAGACAGGCAGCCATTCTTGCTTGCGTTTACACCCACTAGTCATCAACTAACAATTAAACAAATGACTGTGTGAGGACACCCACAAACTCCACACTGAAAAGGCCCAGTCAGCTGGTGCGTTAGAACCCAGGACCTTCCTGCTCCACCAGTGCGCTCACACTCAGCAGCGTAACATCATCTTTATTGCAACACGCTTTGGCAGCACAGCTGCAAACATAAACCTCTTCTGTTGTAGCTGACAGCCCACCAGCAGCTTGTCTTCCTTGATCATATTCAGCGTTACTGTACGTTCTCTGTTTTCACTTTCCACCTGCTGTATTTGTGCATCTTTTACTCATTATTGCCAGACTTCATCTACATTTCAAAACAGTGACAAGAATACTGTTTAAACCAAAGTTCAATGTGCCAAACTCCAAATGGAAAACTCAACTAAACTGTTTCTCTGGGGCATTGCAGGTCTCACTGTATCCCTGGAACAGAGGCCACTAGCCCTTATATGCATAAAAAATTATGTTTTGAAGTGATAATGTATTCCAAAGTGCTAATAACTCAGGAGGAAACTCTACATCAAAATGACGAGATAATATTAAGCTTTATCTGCTGGAAATATGTCAGGCTGTAATATTTTTACAGTTACAGCTTAACATGTAACAAGTGCTCTTCAGCCCACACAGGCAACTCAGAAACAAGGAGTCAGACTTGTATTTAGCTGCTGCAGCAAATTGTGGAAACAGAAGCACTGGTAACAGTCTGTCAACATGTTTCAAGCACCACAGCTTTCTCTCATGTTCTCATACTGGCTTTGACTTTTTCATTATGTTATTCTGTGCAACATGAGTACCTGGCCTAACAAAAGTTTGCAGTGTATTAACACGATAAGTGTGTGCCTGTAAGTTTCCTCCACAATAGTGATCAGGTAAGGTACCTTTTGTTGGGCTGCTTCAACTGATTTTCAGTCAAGGCTACACCATCGAATATATATGCAACTTTCTGCACAGCTAATGTTGGTATATTACAGCTATAGTATATTATAGTTGTTTTTTTTTAGTTATGCAGAGGACACACACCACCAGTTTGGAGGGAAGCAGTGTTTAATGAAGATAATGATGAAAAATGTTTGTTAATGACCTTTTTTCAATGACTAGGACTAGATGCTGATGAGCTAAAACTAATATCTGATAATAGAATCTATGACCAATGTTTGCTTTCTCTTCACTGACAAGACAACATGAGACTAAAATGTGTTTTGCAGGATATGAGACACTCATATCCTGCAAAACCATAAGCTACATGGTCAGTCTAGACTTAGCAGTGCGTCAGTGTCATTGGACTAGATAAGCAACCTGTGCAGCAGATGGAATCTCAGGAAGGTGTCAGTACTGTTAACGGACAAGAGTTACCTGGCTTCTTCACCTGCAGGATTCAGTAGGAAGAAAAGCTTTCCAAACTTGATATGAAATTGTGGTCAGATTTATATGAAGCAAAAAAAAAAAAATCAACATTACTGACAGACAGCTGAATGAAGACCCTCCAAAAACCTAAAGAGGATACTCTGCTGTTATTGCCACAAAACTGGCTCAAGTTGCTAGTGGAATCTTGGACATGACACAACACAGTTTTTATTTTCCATTACCGTTTTACTACACCACAGTAAAATATGGCACCATACCCATGAAATGATTTTCTCAACACCCCTGGTGTCTCCTACTACAAGAACACCAGATGTCCTGAGGTTTTGGGATTATGTCAGGTCATGAAACACAAAAGAGAAACTATGAATCTCTTGACCAAAATGAAGGAGGGGGAATTTTGATCTCGAAATAGAACAAGCATTTAGGAAGAAATCACTGCACAATTTGTCCATGTGTACCTATAAAACTGCCAGTGCTAGGCTTCTGGTGACATATTGAAGACATATGTGTTATCCTGTAGCTGGTGAAGCAATGGCTAAATGATAGTAAGACAGCCATAACTGCTTGCTTTACTCAGCTGGCATTTTGTTGTGGGGATTGTATGTTGAGTGTCTACATTCGCGCCATCCCCCTGGTTGTAATCTGATTTTTACTGTATCCTGTAACGTGTTTCACATCTAAACACAAATACCCTGGTTTCAGACAACTAAAATCTGGAAATTGTAACAGCAGAAAACAGGATTACTGAGGCAAACACTTCTGTACTCTTTTACAGTAACACGTTTTCCGTCACCAGTGACCGGATGGAGAAGCCACATCCAGCAGAAAAATAACAACTGTGACATCTCCTGGCAACTGGCACAAGGGCCGGTGAACTAGGTGTTGTTTGTCAAGAAACAGTCACAGTACGTGTAACGCCCTCGAAAGCTACAGGTTGTTGTTTTTATGGTACCGTTCAAGTACAGATTTAACAAAATGAGAAACCATGTGAGCTTTACGGTGAGAATACAGAGGCGTCGTTCATCCACCTCGCACGTCTGATGAAATCATCTATTTAGATCAATCCAGGCCAGATAACATCTCGTGCTCTTACTGCACATATTTCTAAGTGCAGTTACGTCTGTCTTCTGTGTGGTGTAGTACATGTGTAGTCACAGTGATTGCAAGGCTCTGTCAGCTATAGAGGTAAAACAACAGAAAGATTAGTATAGCCAAACAGGAGTAAAACGAAAGGAAATAATTTCACTGCCAATAAAAGGAAGTTCAATTAAACTGAGCTATGATTGCCACATTAGAAACTGCCCTCACGACGCTTTGAGTCTTGATCAGGGGTTACATCACCACTGCTACACTTGCTGCTGACATGACTGTTATCAAGCATTATGCAAATAAGCATCCAGCACTTCCTTCCACTGTATTGTGCTGCTTTGCACCAAGCACCCTCTGATTGTTCTTGTCTGTCTGACTTAGTTTTTCTTTCTAATATGGGAGGGTCACACAGAAGAGGAACTCCAGTAATTGTCTCTTCCCCCTTTCCCACAGCTGGAAATACAAACGTCCTGACTTGCTGTAAGCCACCTTCTGCTCCTTCTTCTTCCTCTCCTGTCAGATCACTATGATACAGTTGTATTGTGTTCTCATACATTTCAGTTTCTGAGCCGTATTACTGTGCCGAGTTTATTGGTAAACAAGCACCTAATTAAATAATATGGGTACGGCACTTCTCAACCTGCACTGCTATAAATAGGTGAGATTTAAGAAAGGGTATTGTACATGATACAGGAGGAATCAAAACCTCTCTGAGCCTCTTTGTTGTTTGTGTGAGAGAGGAGATGAAAGACAAACGCCTACGCTGCCTGAACGGCTGAGACACACCTCACTCCCCACCTTCCCCCTTCTCTTCTTCGCTGCCTGCTCTCTCGTATCTCTCTCATCCCATGAGCAGAACAGGACTCCCTTGTTTGCCCCCCGATCACACACGCATACTTGTTAGGGTTGATGCCAGTTTTGCACAGTGTACGCCTCAGTCACCAGAACACAAATGAGACACACAGAGGCACAAATAGGGCTCACAAACACTCACAAACAGCCTGACAAGTTCCTGGGTTTGATCAAAGGCTGATACACACTGATGTGAAGGCACATACATCCAAGCTGCACAGTTTGTCTTTCTCTCCTCTATCTGTCTTTACGTTCGTTTTTGTCTTCATTAATTTAGAGCTCCTCTAACCTTCTGTGCATCCCTCCTCTTCCTCCCCCTCTCACCCTAGCTTCCATCTATCTATTGTGAAAAAGACATCTCCAGCAGAAGAAAAAAAATGAATGTGGTGACATGGGGAGAGACGCAGTGCTGGTCGATGTTCGGTTATTTATCTCCAGGTAAAACTGTGCTTCATTCGTAATCCTATACTTTCATGCTCCTCTACAGCCACTCCCACCTTCCCCCTTCTTCTTCCTCCCTCTCCTCTGAGAATTACCTCAGCAATCCATACATTACAATCTGCACCCAGAACCGGCAACACTTTTAATTTTTAATCAGGACCTCGGTCAGAAGGGACCTGGTGTTTTTTGCTCCCCTTCTCCCTCCACATTTCTCTCACCTTCACTTCTACCCTCTCTCTCTCTTACTTACTTGCCTACGCACCCCATCGCTCGTCCCTCCCTTCCCAAAGTCACAGTGATGAATGGGTGAGCGCTGCCATCTCCATGCCTACCAGCTACAGACAGAGGCCAGCTAACATGGCTCAGACGCTCTTGGGGATCACAGTCAGGGAGGACAGTAATTAATCCAGTAGGTTGGGAGGCAGGGTTGCAGGACATACTGTGGGCTTCGGGGCACTGTGTGTGTGTGTGTGTGTGTGAGGGTGTGTGTGTGTGTGTGTGTGTGTGTGTGTTGGGAGTACATGGAAACTGACAGAATTTTCTATCTGTGTAGAACTGTAGGTGATGTATTTCGGAGCACAAGGTTACGTGTGTGTGTGTGTGTGTGTGTGTGTGTGTGTGAGTGTGTGTGTATGTGTGGGTAGATGAGCCCCTTAAATAAACACCACTTGGGTACAGAGAGGAGCAGCCAGAGGCAGTACATACAAGATTGTCCTTGAACTCCTGGGTCAAACACACTAAAACAGCCACACACTCACACACACACGCAGACACCCTATCCACAATGAGCTCAATAACATCAACGAGGAGAAGGAGATTGGGGAGAGAGTTTTTAAAAATATGACAGGGTCCTGAGCTTATTTTTTTTTACTATTTAAGCTCCTTTGAGTAAATCAGTGCTGTTACTCAGAATTATCATTAAACTCTAATTGTCTGTGGACAGCAGGGAGGACTCAGCTTTCAAATTAAATTGCATTCACCTTGATAAGAGAGTCTCCTAAACAACTACGAGGTAAATGAAAGATGTGTAGGAGTTTGATGTGTAAACAGGTGTGTTCTCCATCAAAGCTCCATGTTAATTGAGCCAATCCATTACCCACTTTGACGTGCTTAATGTTTCGGGGGATGACCGATTAGTGCAGTGTGAAGTGCCGTACACAAGCACCTGGCTGATTTCCACTGGTCCATGACGTCTAACCAGAGGCTGCAGCTCTATGCATCATTAGTCCTGGCCTAGCTAGCATACCAATCACATGTCCCTAATGGGATAACTGAAAGGGGAAATGGGGGGAATGGCGTCCATACTGTTGAGCTGCTCTGAGTGTGTGGTCTCCAGTTTTTTGTTTTTTTGGTTTGTTTTTTTCTGTGCACAAGTATTAATGGATAAGGCTATAGCAATTATGGTACAAATGAAGCTGGACAGCAAATATGTCAACCTTCCAGGATTGAATAGTGCACAACCAAGAACTACAAGATCATTGTATTTGGGGCAAACATGATGAACCTATAGAGGATGTGTGAGTGCACACTGAGAGGGACAGCACAGCACAGGCCTTTGTGGAGAGTCCAAATTGTATTTGGATGCTTCATGTCAACTTTTAATCTGTTCCCTGGTACACAGCACCCAGCAGATCACTGGGTGAAAGGCGCAACACTTTCTGTTAAAGTTGAGGAAATGAAAAACCAGACTAGCAGCCATGCAACATGCCATAGCTGTGGGGTTGTACTTGAACATAGGCAGTGCTTTGATGTTAAGACATAAATGCCAGAATGTTAACATAATCATGGTAATAACGTGGTGAAGCTAGAATATGCCATGTTTATCACTTTTACACAGTCCTGTTTTGGCTTTACAGGCTAATATGTACTAATTATAACATGTAGAAGGCCACTAGTTTCGCAAAATTGGTGATATATGATTTAAGGGACCAACAAACTTTTCATAATTCTATACGTGTGTATACAAGCTAAGACGTTTCGCTATTAAACACAAACGTCAACATGGTGTTGCCAGTGAGGGTATCTTCAAATGGAAATTTAAGGATTAAAATAGTTTCTTGTCTGTTACAGTATTTTCTTTTGTTTTTAATTAATTTGGTGTACTGTATTCTGTTTTTTTATTCTGTAAAGCAATTAGGTCAACATCTGCTGTTTTTAAAAGTGCTCCAAAAATGCATGTGTCTTGACTTGAGATCCACATGGTGATCGCTAAATGTCTGTACAAAATTTTCCATCCAACAGCCAGTGAGATATTTCAGTCTGGACTGAGCAGTGCTGCCATCCCTGGAGCCATAAGCGTTTTTGTTTTCACAGTGTCGTCCTCAAACGCTGCATTAGTCAGCAGCTGGTTTTATCAAGTGATATGAGTCGGCTGTCCTGAATACAGGTAGAAGTAGGTGTCATGCTGCAACCCACATAATGTGACCTATTTTTTTTTTTTTTTTCAGAAAGGAGGAGCAATCAGTAGCACAGCCGAGGGGTGCCAGAGACAGGGAGCACACACGCAGTCCCAGAGGACAGACAGCTATTACAGCACAGGAAATACAATCATCTATGAGCCCACAGGCTGAATGTAAGATTCAGCAACAGTGCAGCAGAGGAGTTAGGTCTTTTTTAGGTGCAACCACCAACCCCCACCTACTCTTAAATGTGTCTGAGATGCCTGAAGATTTGATCAAAGCTACTTGTCCACCTATTGAGGACAACAGCAAGGTATTAGTGTATAATGCAGTGGAAAGAGAGAAATTAGGTCTTCTCCATGGTTTTATCCATCATGAGACAGAATCTTTTTCCACTGAAGATTACCAGACTATTATCAAACAGGAACATAGCTGATGGTTTCCAGTACGGCACGACGAGGGAGTGAAATGGAGAGACTGGATGAAAGAGGAGAGGCGAGGAGGGATGAATAGAGATGTGAGGTCGCAGCAGAGGGGAGCAGAGACTGACAGATATGGAAATGAAGTCAAGAGGTAGACAGAGACAAGAACTTTCCCTTCATTTCTTCTTTGTATTTACCCTTCAAAAAAGAGGGAGTGATGCCTAATAAAACATTTATCATTCCAGGAAACCTCTTTAATGCCTTTGACATTAAGAGGCTGAAAGGAGAGAGAGATGAAAAGAGAGGAGAGAAAGAGAGAGGGGAGGAAATATCTGGAAGTGGATGGTGGTGAAAGGTGGAGGAGTGGCAGGGCCCGAGGAGGCAGAAGACAAGAAATCAGAGGCAAAGGTGTGAAAGGAAGCAAGTGGTGGGAGGCTGTGGGAGTTAAAGGGGTGAACATCTGAGTCTGAAGATGAGAGAAAGCTCTGACAAAGATCTGATTAGAAAAGTCGGTCTGGTAGTGTTACAGGAAAAATCCATTTCTAAATCATGATTTATGTGTTATTTAGTTTGTAGTTTAAAGAATATGTCATCCATAGCTGCAGTTAGAATGTAAAATATTGCATTGTCAAATTCAATATACTACTAACTGTACCACTACTAATTGTACATTTGTCATCCATCTCCTGTAATCATGTACAATAACTGTATTATAAGGTGAATCACCATCAGTGCAATATACTGTAGTCACTTTACCTGGTATTTATTTATTTATCCATCGATGTCCATATACTGTACATACCCATAGACACATATCTACACACTTATAGTTTTTGTAGCTTCATAGTTTTATTCCACTTAGTATTTTTTAATATTTTAGTTTCTTATTTATCTCACTTCTTTGCTACTTCTAGCACTCTGCTGTATACTGTACTTACTGTTGCAACAACGCAATTTCCCCACTACGGGACAAAGAAAGGTTTTCTTATCTTATCTTATCTTATCTTAATATGTCAGTTTTAATTTTCTATGTGCCCTAACCATTTATACATACTGTAATATATGATTTTTCTTAAAATGTAATGGTTTAATTTGGTAATAAAATTTAACCCTTCAAGAGTATAATTTTTGTAGCCACAGAGTGAAAAAGATTTGCTTGATTCATCTCTAGCACAGCGCTTTCTCAGCAACTTATACATCACCAAATAAAACAAAAAGCAGCAGTTTTCAGTACAGCACAGATGTTCTGTAGGGAAAACAGATGACAAAAACAGGAGCAATTGTTTCTGTTCCATTCAGCCTGGTGTGCACATAAATCATCATGGTTTTATTTAAGAGTGTCGAGTGTGGTATGAAGGAATCAATCGTAACCCCGCTTAATTAAAAAATATTAATATTATATAAATACGCAGGTTAAGCATCAATGTTAATGTAATAGAGTTAGAAATTTTACACTCACTAAGTGTAGCTCCTACTTCAAGATTAACAATATTTTTTTGACAAGGAATTCTCAGCACAAGGTCCATTTGGAATCGTTTTTCAGAGCTGAACCACCTGATGCCACTGAAAGCTCCAGAAAATTCCCAGTTAGGTCACGTGATGCCTCGAATTATTTTGTTAAAATGCTATTTCTAAGACTCATAATGAATCTTGAGGTTCAAGATGAACGACTTTATTTAATCTGTGCACCTTCCTGCCTCCCTCGTGTCACTTTTGATATCATGTTTAAAAGAGAAAACGCAGTATCCTGCTAAAAATGAAGGTAAAGATCCAGTAGCTTCAAAAATCTTTTTTGGTTTTTTAATCCAAACACAAAATCAGAAGCATTAATTCTCTGCTTCTCAGTAGTTTTGAAAATGACTTTTTCTATTTAACAAAGAATGTTTGTTAAGTCTGAGATAATGAGAGAAATTTTTGTGCATTCTGTGTTAGTGCTCATTTGCTGTCAAATATGTCTGGAATAATGTGAGAAGGGAAGATAACAAGTGACAGGGGGGAGAAACAAAATGCACTGGAAAAATAAATGTGAGACAGACAAAGAAGCAGAGAACAGAGAGGAATTAATGAAAATAAAATGTGAAGGCGCAAAAGAAACATCATGGTCGTCTTCAATCATCCAAACAAATAGATGATCAGGCTGAACACAAACAGCCAAAGAGGAATTAGTCAACTGAGATTTGTTCTCAGCACCGTGATTAAATGGCATATTGTGCATTTACAGCTGTAACACTGATCATTAAGATGTTCCACATAAACAAATTCTCAGAGCAACACAAGTGGGGAAGAAACAATACATGATAAATATCTAGTGGTTAGATGCTGTTTGGGTTAATAATTGCCTGCAGTTGTCTCCTCAGATAGATGAATATAGTCTGTGTGAATGTGGAACTTATTCAGTCTGTCAACACAGGCTTTGAAAAGAAAATAACATTAACCTATAGCTTCCTTCTGACCTTCATAGGCTGGATGTGAAAGTGCTGCATGGAAAAGCTGATTAGCTCACCCAGAATCACTCTGCTACCTTATAATTTAAATAATCACTTTGCATTGCAATCACCAGCAATCTATCATTTCATCTAAGTTGGAAACGCATGATAATGTAAATGTGGAATTTTGGCCAGGAAATTTACAGTAGCTAATATCAAATATGGCAACATGCAGCTATTTAGCTTAGCTTAGCATAAAGGCTAAACACAAGGGAAACCGTTAGCCTGGCTTTGTACTTTGATTTTTGTGCAATCACATATAATGTGCTATAACTTTCAATGTGCTGGTGTCAGCTCAGTGTTTATTTTGTGGGTTTGCAGTCACAGCGCTGTAATGGTCCTGATGATTTAGCCACTCAGGGCAGACACAGGTGAGTCCAGGTTGCATGTCAATTTAAATAAAAATTTCATTTAAAAAATCCCCTTACAGTACAACAGCCTCAGAGAGCCCGTGTTCAGGAGATAAATATGTGAAACATTGCACCTGGTCATTACGATGGCTCCCATCTGTTTCTTGATGTCAGACAAGAAATCTGGTCCAGACCACAGCCACGCAGACCACGTTTAGTAATGTGTCGTGCCCAAGCAGACACATAAGGTCACTGCAGTCTTGCACAATAAATGCTATGAAACTATAAAGTGCAATGTTGAAAGCAAGTAGTAAAGCAGAAATAGGCAATAATCATTAAGATTAATTAAACATAAAAGATTCAGAGCTAATTCAGTTCTCTAGATGTATAGTGCACAGCTCTGCGTAGCCCTTTACTGCTCTTTGCTGTCACTCTGATACACAGCTTCATCTCACGCACCAGATTTTTAAGGAATCATCAAAGGAAGTGGCACCATCGTTTGCAGAGCTTAACACACACATCCATTGTACATGCATTGTTTACACATGCTCCGTTTGACAGGTTTTCTTTGATGGTTTGTACAGAGTTGACGCCAACATAAAGATGACACGTATATAGATGAATATAAAAAATACAGGTCTATACTGAATTAGGCTGATCAGATTCTGACGTTACAGAACCATCTCTGCCATTACATGCCCGACGTGCATCTTGTTTCACCTTGATCATTAAATCCAGGCACTCAGCATCACATCAGGGATTTTCTTAGTATGGCTCCATAATTCAGTACCATAAGTCATAGACATCTAAAACCATAAAGTGCCTCCATATATTGTGTACTAATATCTAAAAATGTTCAACTCACAGTCACTTGCTCTTTTATGACAGATAGGATGTGACGCTGTGGGAAGATGAACATCTGCACCGTGTTGGCAACAAGTAGACACACCAACGAACACATGCAGTAAATATATTGTATCAGCTGGACGAGCTTTTCTCTTGCTGCCATCAACTGTGGAAATTTTAAATTGCAGAATAATCAAACAATAAAAAGACGTAATTTTGGAATAAAATTGTCTTATTTCAACAATAATTGTGGAACATCCTGAGTTACTTTAGGTTTTGAGTAGTGGTTTGTTATTTTATCATCTAATTAGATGTTCCTCACACATTTGGTATTTTTTATTGTATTACAAATTCAACACCTCATCAAGAAACATGGGTTTGACTCTGTAAAGCTTCAAAGTTTTTTTAATCGACTATCATGTTTCATGTTGTGAAATTATTTAAGACTTAAAATGTAGTTTTGAAGTTTTTTTTCATTTTAAATCTTCTTATTTAAGAAGTGTTTTTTTTTTTTTTTTTTTTTTTATATGAATATGTGTTAGGATAAAGCCGGACCTGGCCAGTGGCTTTGTGAGATCACAGAGTCTTTAATCCGCTATGAGCCAGATCACAGCATAAAACCTGCAGGCCAGTTTGTTTGACTCAAAGTAAAGTCTGATCACACTGATGACTGAAGGTACTTTAATATTTTGAAATAACTCTAAATCCAACTAGATTAAAGAACCAAACTTTGTGACTTCTAGGAAATACCATCACTTTAACAGACTGATTTACCTTCACACAACTTCCAGCAATCTGTTTTTTGCTGGCCAAGGGTAAAACATAAGTAAATTTAATAAGGAACCAACTTAATAAGTACAAGTACAAGCACAATTTGTACTTCTACTTGAGTATTTCCATTTCTTGGTGCCTTATACTTTTCAGAGGGAAGTATTTTTTTATTGCATTACTATTACATAGTACTAGTGACAGCTAATAATACTAGATATTTCCAGTTCAACATTTTTCAGATTTTTACATAAGCTCATAAAATAGAACGTGTTGGTAAAAATTAAACCATATGTTTCCAAACCTTCTGACTTAGCCTATGAATACTTCTACTTTTATTAATGTAAATAACATGGATACTTCTTCCATCACTCTTATCTGATTATTTCTTGTAAAAAACAACTTCATGCTCTGTTGTTACTGCTAAGTCTAAATACATGAAATGTTGTAGTTTGATCCAGTACTTTCACACTCCAAGTAAAATGTCATTAATACAAGAGCATACTTTCACCTGAGAGGGATATTATACAACTCTCTCCAGCTCTGATCATACAATCACAGAGCAGACAGACTTAAGAGTAGCCCCTGACAGCCTCTGGGCCACAGCCATGAGGGCTGAAAGTTCAGGTCTCACTGGGGGGTCCCCTCAAATCTCTGCCTGTGTTAAGTTGCTCAGTCAGAGCTGGGCTATATACATGCAGACACAGACACACACACAAACACACACACACAGAGTCAGGCAGAGACAGACACTCCCTCCTACTGGGTCTTGTTCTTCCTATTGCTCTGGTCTGCTGTGGGCGGCCACAGACGGCAGTTTGTCTGTCAGGAATTGCGACTCGCGAGCAGATCAGGCAGCCGAGCCCAAGCCTCCAGTGATGCCTGCTCTCGTCATGATACAGTCCTGCGACTCAAAAAATCAGAGTCGTGAGGTGCACAGCTCTAGTTTAAGCCAGTATAGGCTGAAGTGATGTTCTGCAACAAAACACATTTCTGCATTTCATATATAGATATTACTTAGAAGCAAGTTAACAAATTTATACCCTATAATGAAAAAGGCACAAACTAAACATTGTAGTGTGAAATGAATTGAAACCTCCATGTTCAGCGCTAATCAGGTGTCCATCACATTCCTGAATTGTCCCACTGCACTCACAGCATCTGGCTTCAGCGTATGCTCCAATTTGTTCCAGGTATGTGGAGCACAAAATGTAAAATCCTCATCTTTTTCAGGTCAGTGCTAACTCAGGGAAGCTGAAAAAACATCACCCAGCAGTGCAGTCGATAAGCCACTTGGAATGAAGTGCTTTACAAGTGTATGGAAAAGCATCTTGATCTCTTATGAATCAAACCCAGTCTAGCCTGTAATACTAAAAGCAGAACTATTGATGTTACACAAAATTTTTTTAAAAATCAAACCAATACAAAAGCTTAGATCCTAATATTACACAGCATATTGAGGTCTCAGATGACAAACAACATTTCGAGAGACTTTCGAGAGATTTTACAAAACATTAGATGACATTATGTGGTGTATGAATGGAGATTTGGGTGATGCCATGTAACCCCTCATTGCATGATTGACCAATCAGGACAGACACATTAACCCAAACTGCTACCAGAACGAACACACGGCAGCAGGAAGAAAAATGTAGATGGCTTTACTGGTACTCATAAAACTCAGTCCTGTTTCACCTCTTTGTACTCAGGATGTGATGGTTAATGCACACACATCAAACTTGATTAAGTGCAACAAGCAGGCCAACAATAGATCCCCGGAAACTGTTCAAGGGGAGAAAGACTAGGAGGTAGAAGCATCCATATTTGTACCAAAGATGAAGTTACTCACAAAGCCCTCAGTGCACGAGAGCCTAAAGTAATAAAGCACTTCACAATACTACTATACTGGCATTATTCCATTATGTCACATACTTTTATATATATAAACTGTGCCTCAAGAAGTATAAATTAATTTACCAAAGCTGAAAGTGATAAAAATCTTTTTCAGAAAAAATACTCAACATATTTATTCTCAGTTCACCCAAACCTTAAAATTAAACCTTTACTTTTTTTTCACCTTCTACTGTGCACAAGAAAATTTTAATTTTTATCTTTCTATAAATTTCCATTTCACCTTCAGGCTCCATATGTGCAGCTAATGGTAATGATCACATTTAGAAACCAGAAACAGAGATCATCTGTCTTTGATCATGTGCCACAGCAGCTAAGCACATTAGAATGACCCAGAAATATTTTATTCAAATTTATTCATATTCAGTATTATTGTGGAAGGCTAAAAGGTCATGTCTTAACATAGCAGAGTAAATTATTATATATATATACAGTGATGAATATACAGTATCTGATAGTGTCACAGCATCTCTGGTTGCATATGAATGACAACTGATGAAGTACCAGTGAAAAGCACTGTATTTACCTTTAGGAGGAATATCAGAGGGATGTCAATCAGTGCTTATCTATAAAATATATAGAGAAAATACAGTTTAATACTTTCAACTATTTTTCATATTAACGTTTTGTTAATCAGAGTGATGATGATGATGACGATGATGAAATTTGTTTATTTGAGCAATTCAGCATAGTCAATACGCAATTTTATATATCACAATATATAATATAATATAATATAATATAATATAATATAATATAATATAATATAATATAATATAATATAATATAATATAATATAATATAATATGACATATAAGCACCTAGCCCCTATTCCTTTCTTCAGCCATAACAACTGTTGACCTTTACATTTAACTAATATAGCATATTTACCTTACATTTTCAAAACCATTCTATTCTTTCATATATGTTTACCAATTCATACATGTACATATACTTATGCATACATACATACATATACACATAAGTACACATATACATACATACATATATACATACACATGCATGCACTCATGCTTTGACATATAGTAATCCTTCCTCATATGCATACTGAGTTAATGGCTTTTGTTTATACATCCTTTTAAAGTGCTCCAGTGAAGTGCTACCCTTTAGTTCCTCGTCTAGATTATTCCACAGATCTACCCCACACCGAGTGATAAACGTGTTTTGGTACGAGCACACTGTTTTTTTCAGATTCATTTTTCCTTGTAAATTGTATCTCCCATCCCTCTCACTAAACATTTTTTGAATTTTGCTTGGAAGTAAATTATGCCTTGCTTTATACATTACTCACAGAGTTTTAAGTTTGACTAAATCTTTAATTTTTATTGTTTGTGACTTTAAAAACATTGCGCTTGTGTGGTCCCTAAACCCTGCTTTGTGTACAATCCTCACTGCTTTTTTCTGTACTGTAAATACAGTGCTTAGGTTTGTTCTATATGTATTACCCCAGACCTCAACACTAACTGAGGTATGGTAATATAAGTGGGCAGTATACAATATATAGTGTTTTACAGTCTAATATGTGCCTTATTTTACCCATTATTGCAATGCTCTTTGCAAATTTTGATATGAAAGTATTACAATGTGCTGTCATGTGTGTTTGAGAGAGGAGGACCCACACGCAGATACAGAAGTAAGACAGATTTATTAGACAATTAGAGTGGGATGGACGAGTGGCGTCCTGGTCCGTCGAAGGAGTGGAGCTCGGACTGAGGCGGGTGGCGTCTCGGTCCAGGGAAGGAGTGGAACTCGGACTGAGGCGAGTGGCATCTCGGTCCGTTGAGGAAGTGGAGCTCGGACTGAGCTGAGTGGCATCTCGGTCCGGGAAGGAGAGGAGTTGGGACTGAGGGGAGTGGCGTCTCTGTCCAGGAGGGAGAGGAGCTCGGACGGAGGTGAGTGGCGTCTCCCACACACCCCCACAGGAGGTTCTGGCCCGATAACGCCCCAGGACCTGGGGTGACCCATATGGAAGGCCCTTCCAACCGCTGTGAGTCCCGGGTTGCTCTGGAAGTCGAACCCTCTGGTGAGTTGGGACCTGGGGCTGCCCAGGAGGCCAAACCCCTCAGGCAAACCAGAATCCAGGGAGGTTCCGGATGACAGCCCCTTGGGTGAATAGGGATTCGAGGTCGCTTGGGAAGAGCTGAGGTCCAAGGCGGGAGACCAGCTGGGGAAAGAGGTGAATAGCCGGACAGGAAACCAGGCAAAAGGCTGGCCGAAGGCTCAGGTGAGGGACTAGCCGGAGACTGAGGTGAAGGGCTGGCCTGATGCTCAGGTGAGAGGGTAGCCGTAGACTGAGGCAAAGAGCTAGATGTGACCTCGGTGAGAGGCTGGCCGGAGACTGAGATGAAAGGCAGGCTAGAAACTGAGACGAGGGGCTTGCCTGAAGCTCAGGTGAGAGGCTTGCCGAAGACTGAGGCAAAGAGTTAGCTGGAAACGCAGGTGAGAGGCCTGCCGGAGACTGAGGTGAATGGCTGGCTGGAGACTTAGACGAAGGCCTTGCCTGAAGCTCAGGTGAGAGGCTGGATGGAGACTGAGATCTACGGCTTGCATGAAGCCCAGGTGAGAGGCTTGCTAGAGGCTGAGGCAAGCAGCTAGCTGTGAGATCAGGTGAGTGGCTGGCCAGAAACTGAGATGAGAGGCTTGCCTGAAGCTCAGGTCAGTGGCTTGCCGGAGACTGAGGTGAAGAGCTAGCTGGGAGCTCAGGTGAGTGGCTAGCCAAGCATTTAGGCAGCTGGAAGGGAATCTCAGAGGGGATGCTGTTGTCTGCAAACGGAGGGTCTGGAAGCAGGGCTGGAATTTCAGCGGGGACGCTGTCGCCGGCGCACTGAAGTTCTGGAGTCTTGGGCGAGACCTCAGCGTGGATGCTGTCGTCGTCACACTGAGGTTCAGGGCTCCTGGGTGGAACCTCAGCGGGGTCAGCTCTGGAGACTCTGGCTGTGGCGGCGGCGCTGAAGACAATGGCGGAGTAGGCGGCACTGGGGCCTCTGGCTGCTGCAGCATTGGGGATTCCGGCAAGAAAGTAGCACTGGGCCAGAGACGTGGCCGGCCTTTTCTGACGGTGTTTACGTCGCAAGAAGAGGGGCTCAGGCTGAGAGAGTGAATCTGGCAGACAGGTCGATGGCTCTGGCGAGCTGGCAGGCGGTGGAGTGGACCGACTCCTATGTTGTCGTCATGCTTCGGGCGTGGCGCTCACAGTAACAGGAGCGAGGTCCCATGGAGACCAAGATTGAGCCTTGAGCTCCTGCCAGATGGCACGCGCCTCTGCAGGTGTCTTAGGACCAGTGTTGGTTTAGGCAGCTGGAAACCCCGAGGAACTAACTATGGAGACCTGGAGAGTCGGCGGTGAGGTGTGTAACGCCAGTGGGGAGGAGTAGGAAGTCGGTGGTGTAGAGGGCTGGGACACCGGCAAGGGGAGTTGGAGTGCCGCAAGGCATCTCCACTCGGCCTCGTGGATAGGGAGTTGCTTGTCTCTACACTCCTCCAGCAGGGTGTGCAGGGCCAAGAAAAGTTCTGAAACCCTCCTAACGCTATCCTCAGGAACGTTGGGTAGGGGTGCAGCTCTGTCCGGGAAAGAGAGGATATCGGACGGAAGGAGCGTGGCGTCTCTCTGTACGGAAAGATGAGGCACAGGCAGCAAGGCTGAGTATGCGACCTGAGAAAAAAATAACCCGCGGTAAATAAATATTCTCTTGTGAGAGAAAGTTTGCCAAGGTGAATAACTACCAGGTAGGCAGACTGACGAACTCGCGATGTGATTCAGGAATATTGGGGCTTTTATAGTCAGGGAAGTGGTTGCTGGAGGGCGTGCCATTGCCTCACGCACCTGCGGATAATTATTCAAGGACAACAAACAGAAGGAAAAAAGGGAAAAGGAGACAAGAGGGAACAAGGGGAAATGAGGCGGTGCTACCGCCTCATGACACATAATGGTTATTTGTGGTTTCCAACTTAGTTTTTGGTCGAATACAACTCCCATAAAATTATGTTTATGTACTTGCTCTATAATTTCATTATTAATAATGATTTGGACATGAGAGTCAATTTTCATATTTTCAAATAAAATGATTTTTGTTTTTTCTAGATTCAATGACAATTTACCTTTTTACCCTATTCACTTCTGAGGTAACCTCAGCCATCAACTGCTGCATATCTGTCCCAGAACAACAGATGGTAGTGTCATCTGCAAAGAGAACTAATTTTATTTTTTTCAAAATATGACATATATTGTGTATGTACAGTAAAAACAACTTTGGTCCCAACACTGACCCCTGGTGTACACCACAGGTAATGCGTCTCAGTGTGGCTTTGTGTTCACCCATTTGAACAAATTGTTGTCTACTATTTAGATAGACTTTTAACCACTGTTGTGGCAGATTAAAATCATCAGAAAAGTGAGGAGATACTCAAGCTTAGTTTGGGGAGTTTAGTTTTGCAAGGACAGCAGTCAAAGTCAGAATCACAGTATCATAACATAAAGGCAGATGTGACTTCATTTACATATTCATCACATCCAGCGCATCTTGCCAGAGGCCCTGTTTCCCTCTGTGTAACTGCATGGTTTGAACTAACAGTGTAGGCCATGCATGTAAAATATCAATCAAGCAATGTTGTGCAGAGCTCAAATGATGACCTGAAATTGTATTACAAACCAAGTTATAGTACATATGTTATTGTAATTCCTGTTCTTGTCAGTGTTGATTAGACCTTTTGCATGTAAAAAAATTTCTAGCTGCAGAAGATGATTTTTCTTTTTCTTTCTGGGTTGGGGGAAGAACAGAAGATTTTATCCTAGATTTATTCAATCACTGTCTTTATTTTCCTTCACAGACAACCTTTAATGGATGCATACACATTTGTCTTGTCTGTAATGTGGCTGCGTGTGATGTTAATAAAAGTTTAAGTTTAAATTCTCCTCAGTGTACCGTAACAATTTGAGTTTGAAAATACTTTCAAATGATCTCACGGTATGCGATTAATTGTGTTTTTGCGATCACATGCTTTTTGGTCACAGCTGGAAATCTCCTGCCATGCATATCTCTGACTAAGAGTCTAATCAGACTGAGTCAAGGTTAGCCATGTCATGGTGGGGCGAGCCTGGTTGAGCTGTATCAAATCAAATCAAGCTGCTTTTCTGAAGAACTATATCAGTTTTGTCATTGTACAGTGGCTTTAGATAAATATGGCTCAGATGTAGTTAGGTTAAGAGACTTCAAAGAGGCGCTTTGAAATGAGAATGAAAATGCCAGAGCACTGGTGGAGTGTGCGCCTGTCCTTTAAAGTCTGCTCTCGGCTTCCTGGCTGCGTGTTAATGATGAACAGATAAAATATTCAACTGGGTGGCATTACTCTGCATCTGTCTGCCTGCGCCCTCCTCTTAGCACTCTGTGTACCCAGACATATGTCACACACACAAAAACAAAGAGTGAGGGTGTGCGTCCGTCTGTCTCCCTGCCATCACTGCACCACAGAGCGTACATGTAGCTGATTGTTGCATTTTGCCTCCAAGTAAAATGATTGTTGCTGTGCGGTCTGTGGTTTGAGCATGTCAGAGTGCAAGGCAGCAGGCCGTTAGTCTTATCTACGAGACAAGAGAGTTAGGATGTGTAATTATTTTCACTGGCTTTGATCCAGAGCAGCCTCTTCTAGACACCTGTTGGCCTCTGGCTCCATCTGAGGCCTGATAATTAGACCCACAACCACAAGAGCAGGCAGCATACACACTGGGCTGTATACCAGCACACACACACACACACACACACACACACACACACACACACACACACGCACACACACAGATTCAAACATTCAGGATTAAAACACATTAGTTTTATTTCGTATTCATAAGTAATCCGGTGGCTCTTTCTGGGGGGCCTCAGCAGAGTAACCGTAGGGTCATGCTGGTTAAAAGAGAGTCACAGGCGAAGTGACAGCTGTCGTCATTCAAACTGCAGACGTAGGTTTAATTTCTGTGTTCCTCACAATGACAGCTTCAAAGCAGCTGGGTCCCCACTGTCATCTAAACTGTGCAGACATTCAAATGACATTGACAGTCAAAGTCTCTCCTGCAGTGGAAATGACAGTAATGGCTATTGATTGTGCCTTCCTTACAGCCAAACTTGTTTTATTCAAATTTCATTCGATTTGTGTGTTTTTTTAAATTATTTTTTTTATTTTGTGTGAGACAAAGAAACTCAAAAAAATACACTTAAAGGGAAACACTGAATAGGAAACATTGCATTGAATTCTTAAAATAATTTTAAAAAGTAATATACTGATGTGCTATGTCTTTCATTTCAGTACACTCCCAAGGCTACCTATTATTTTGCAAAGAACAGTGGAGCTTTCCGCCAGGATGAACGAAAGAAATACAAAGAAAAACCGGCCAGGGCCAATATCTACAATCAGCCACACAAAATCCTTGTTTTTAGTTTGGCAAGAACATAAGGTTTTCTGGCTATAAACATTTTTGTGTTTTTTCTTCTTTATCTTCAACTCCAGTGATACAGTAGAATTTATCTAAATAACTACCGACCAAAAGGCTCAAAACACCTCTAACTTTAGACTTAATCATACTTTACTTGCCTGTATTTGTTATTTTGTGCTGTTCTGTTCATTTATTTTTCCATGCTAAAAGGGTGTGTTACTACAAAGCTTATACCTTGATAATATATTTAAAAATACATTAAAAATACATTCAAATTGTCTATTTTTGGTTACCCAAGCTTATCCATTTGTAAGTACTGAGGAAATTACTTTACCAATAAATAGAAAAATAATTGTAAAACTATATTTTTGCTGCAGTTAATAAATTGGTGACAAAACATTTTTATACAAGATACCAGACCACACCATTAAGAAGGCACACCTACCATGCAAACATGTTACGTACAGTGACATTTTGTTCATCTGATCAGCAACATAAACCCAAAGAAAATGTAATGGTTTACTTTTTTGTCTAAAACATAATGTGTGACATATTATCACCCAACATGCTTAACAAATAAATGTTGCAAACATTTGAAGTCTTGAGTCTGGTTTTCGATCTTCGAGATATCTATAGTTTTAGCTGCTGGATGCTTCACTCTTATTATTAGCTATTTGCTAACTGTTTAGAATTTAGTGCTGGGTGGTTAGTGTACACTGGGTTTATTAGAGCTTTTTCTCTGAAACAGCTGCTGCTTGAAACAAGGCTGATAATATGAGATTTCAGGGGCTGAAAAATAATGAGCTAAAAAGAGACTTAAAAGCACTGAAGAGCTGAGGAGGACTACAGATTTAGATGGTTATTCTCAGTAGGCTCATCACAAGCGACACTCATCGCACTATATATTGACATTTGACCTCCTGTGGATGATCCCTTGAAATGTTGATTAGTGCAGCTCTGAAGTTTAGAAAATTCTACCCCAAAATCTCCGACATTTTCTAGAGCAACTCATGACCAGCCTGCTTCTCGTTCCACTCTGCAGCTGCTTCTGAGCTCATTTCCCTGGGGTCAGTCATTATCCCGCACAGGCACTCCTCTAATTTTTACCCTCTTAACTCCACGAGGGCATCTGTATTCATGCTATGTTGTAAGGAGATCCAGTCACCACTGCACCCTTGGGTCTTGTCTACAGTTGCTCTGAAATGTCGTGGTTAAACCCAACACCTCTCCTGGGGTTGTAACACGGTTCGGACAGTTCTTGCTGCTTGTGTGTGTGTCATCTTTACTAACTGCTTAAAAAAACTTTCTGTCCTTCTGAAAAAATGTATGAATGGAATGAATAGAGAGCTGCCATTTATTTATTACAGAAAGTTATGTTGTCCTTTTTGTCCTTGCATCTGACCTTTTAAAGATTTCTGCTGTAGCTCTGAACATGTTGTCGTGTTGGCAATGTTTACCTTTTTCAAATCAATACTGAACTGAGAAAACAACCACAAGAAAATTACATTTAAAATATCAAATTAACAGACTTCCTTCATCATCTTTCCTCTACCCTTACCATAGTGGCTAATGACAAGTATTTTAAAAAAAAAAATGCAATGTCCTTCACTTCACTTCAACGCTGGAATTCAATGCAATACTTTTTGAAAATGTGAAACATTTTAAAAGCCCACATTTTTCACCCTGCTTTGTTTAAGAAAGCACTTTCCCTGTAAACTTGCATTTTGCTCTACCCTTCTTATATGCCTCCTACACAGAACTAATATTAATTCGTAAATTACATTAGAAATGGTGAAGAAGAACCAAAAAAAAATAGGTAAAGAAACATCTGAAAACTGGACAAACCTGTACATGGCCTGCAGAATCTGCACACAGACAGACATGTGACCCGCCTCTACTTTCCCTGGTGCATTCGACTGTGCAGTTTTGCTCAACAAATAAGCTCACTTAGAGAAAACATAACCTGGCATCAAACAAAAACACAGCATAAGAGCTAACAGCATGTTATGAGGTGTGCAAATTAAGCTGCAAAAGACCAAGCTCAACATGAGAGGAAATCCGCAGCAGCTCAGGGAAACTGAAGCTCTTGTTCCTTCAATTAATGGGGTATTTCATACAGAGACACACACACACTAACAGTCCTCCCAACTCTGAGCCCGATATTGGCTCCACCATTAAGATTATGTGGACTATTCACAAAATGAAGCAAAATCCAAAGCAGGACAGAAAAAGGCTGCATGGTGTAATGGGAACGAGAGCTTCTCGCTAACACCTGTGACAAATCCTGCTCAACTGAGGGGAACAGAAAGCCTCCGGATAGTAGAAATACAGAGCAAGAATAACTAAGGACAAGACGGACACAGAGGACATTTTACATAGAAAGTATAGAAAGTACAAAAACGTATAAAAAGACCACTTTAAACTGCCTTTATTCATCCTGTTAGTGATGAAGCCTCCTGGTTTGCTCAACATTTTGGCATGTATGTTTAGCTGCTTTCATGAGTTAGACGGGAAAGATCAGTACCATTCTTATGTTGTACACTATATGACATTAAATAGCACCCGATTAGCTTGACTTCGCATGAGGACTATACACAGGGAAGAACTGCTATCCTGGCCAAGCTAAGAAAACAGCAATATAACATAACTCATTTTCAAAGCATTAATTAAACAAGCATAAAATAACATAAGATACTATATATTGTGTCATTTGTGAAGTTTTTGATACACTTACCTGTTTCCAAGCAAGCTATTTTCATGTTTTCAGTAGATTACAGGCTGTACAGTCAAGTGAGTGGCATCAATTTTGACAAGAAAGCAAATAAACATATTTAATAACATTTTATAATACAGCCTGCAATTTACTTAGATGTGTGAAAACAAAAACAAAGCAAAGGAGAACAATGTAGCAACAAATGGACATTGGAGAAAGAAATTATACTAAGTATTTTTGTAAATACTGGTATCTATGAGGTACAGTATTAAACACAAAACAATGAATTATTGTGTACACATTATATTAAAGCCCACATGCCAGTTTTTAACCTTCCTCCTGTGTTAACTTTCTGTTACCACCTCTTATGTTAATGGGTCGGTTCTGACCCATGTCTTAATTCAGCTGCAAAATACGCTAAAAACAATTATCTATCATCCAATTTGTTTCTCATCTCTTGGTTACCTTGTTAAGCTTCCTTATCCATGAAAAAAAATGGTTTTAATATTTCTGGTGTTGGCCTCTGGGCCTTTTGTGTCTATTTTTTATCAGTATACCCCTCAATTTAAATAAAAAAAAAGTCAAATGAACCTCAAGAGAATCACATATATATATAAATATAAAAGGTTGTTGTGTTACCTGACTATTACTGAGGGGTATTAGAACACATCTCTTAAATAAATTAATTTAATTTATGTTTTTCATTTTAATATTATTAACTGGTTTTCCTCAGGGATGCCGCTCGCAGCTTTGCCTGTGTAAATCTGTAGATTCCAGGCATAGCTAGTTTTTGCATCACAGGCTGCCCAGATTTTTATGCCGTACTTCCCTGGCTTACTGGGCATGTATTGCCGGAAGGGGCATTTTCCTCGGAAAGGGACAAGACACCTCTGGCCCTGGGTTGAACATCAGTGGAAGGAGCTGCACCCATTTCTCCCAGACATCCCTGATGGGGCCAAGCTTATCAGATCTTGATCTGGCATCTCTGTTGTCAAATCTGAGGACCCTTGATATTATTTGAAAAGTCTGAAGTGACATTGTTGCCTGGAAAATATTTCTGCCTGTTGAAGCGTCCCAGAGACTATCAGTGGCTTCATTGCAGTATCTGTACAGTCCAGCAAGAAGAAGAAGACCAATATAAGCCTCCTTTTTTCCTTCAATGTTTGTCATAGCAATGATGATTCTTTTTAGTGGCAATGGCATAAATAGCTCAAAACATGTTTTGATGTCACTGATTCTTGTTACAGCAAACCTTGTGATTTCAGGGGTCATTTTGACGACATTTGCAGCAGCTGCCATGAACATCATGAGGTACTGAGCTCCAACAGATCTTCCCATTTCTGGTCTTGAATCTGTCAGCGGGAGCAGCTTCACCACCGGTGAACTCCTCATCCGACTCATCAGATGTGTCTCATCATCTTCTGGATGATGCTCCACATTGTCTTCCTCCTCAGAAACCCGGCTCATCTGTATCGCTATGCTGCTCTGTGTCCTCTTCCTCATTTTCACCAAAAATATGATCAAGATCTTGGTTCACATTCATTCATTCTCATTTTGGATGCTGCAAATTGGAGATGTGCACTCTGCAAGTCACCAACTCTATACTGAATTGACCTCACATGTCTGGACATTGCTTTCTTTGTTTTGTTTAGTTTTTTTGCAGGTATACTGGAAAACAAGGAAAAAGCAGAATCCCCTAAGCACTTCAAAATTTAGGGTGCCGACCATAACACAAGAGGAAGGTTAAATGTATAATGGTCTAACATTTGTTAATACATGCATTAATGGGAGGGTGCACAGCATTTACAGCTGCCGGCAGACAGCTATACCCACACTCCAAGGATTTGTTAATATGTCTAAGACATATAGGTTGGTCAAACATTGCTAACCTTTAAAGAGGAATCCAGTAATTATTTCTGCTCTTCAGTTATATAATAAAAACAAAATTGCTAACACCACACCAGTTTCTAGTACTGCTCCCCGGTGGTACCCCATTTTTACAAAAAAACAACCTTAGAGCATAAATTATTTCTCCTTTTCTCTAAAATTCCCAATTGCTTTGCCCCTGTTCACAATATTCTTGTTTTCTTCCATTATACATAACACCTAAGTACCAGCAGGAACCTGTAAATATTTTATTAGTACCTGATTATAAAATTATACTGTAAATCACGGGCTGTATTACAAAATAATACCGACAGTTTCCTAAAGTGTCAATCTTTTTCTTTAAACAGTGCGAACTGTGGCGCATCTGCAGAAAGCAGACAGCGAGAAATTAAGCAAAATTCTCTCAGTTATTAAAGCTGCATGAACTCCTGAACTCTGCCTGACTTCAAAACAGTGATATACACATCAGGGAAATGAGGCCAGGAGTGGCACGACCTGCACGGGTGAATGCTTTTCACTATTTTGGAGTGGCAGCGGAGGACAGAGTTCGGCCGTAACAGTTATGAATGTACTTGGACGGCTCTGAGGTGACAAACCAGCACTGTGACACACCGGTGAGATCCTGACTGAGCAGATCACATATACAGATATGTTTATAAAGACGCAGACGGAAAAACAACAAAATCATTCACTGAGCAAGCATGTACACTTACCTTGCATACCACGACGGCACAAATGAAAAATAATGACAGTCACTACAGAGGGTGACAGGCAGGAAGCAGCGCAATGGGACTGTGATGGATGGGGGGGCGATGGAGATTGGGGAAAAGAGACAGGTAGCAGTACAGCACCCATGAGAGACGGGGGGAAGGTGGGTGGACGACAAGAGGAGTGAGTGACAGGGTGACACTGTCAGCTCCTCTGTGGCATGCTCTTCAGGGGAACCCTGGAGCGTGTTCTGTTAAGTAAACAGCTGCAGCGACGAGAGCTCCTCAAATATTAATAGGCAACAATCCCCTCCACTCGCCTTGTTCAAACTGACATTCCCTGAAGTGGACCGCAGTGCTGCAGAGCAGACATCCTGGCCTCCTGTCATCCAGCTGAGACTACCAGGGCAGCCTACAGCACCCATCAGACCTGACAGAACAAGGATGAGGCCTGTGCAACTCGGCCACAGAGAAGCTCTCCCCGTAAACTGAAACACAACCCCCATGTGGCTTATGATTATTGGTGCCATCAAAAGAAAACAGTTCAGACTGCTAATGAAAACATACTAAAACACAGTTCACCCCCACCCTCTCTGACCTCCCTCCATCTGTGCCCATCAGACAGAGATGAATTATAAATGAAAGGGTGCTCAATCTGAGAGGATCGATACTAACAACTAACAGCTAACTCGGGTTAGCCATGACACAGTCTTTGCTCTCTGTTTTAAAGCCCATCATCCCACCACCTCTCTGTCTGCCCCTCAGTAGGAGAGAGAAGACAAACAAACCTCTTAATGAATGCTAAAGTCAAGGTAACAAGGCAGGTTTACTTTTACAGCCATCGTTATGAAGTTACTAAAAAACATATATTACAGACAAGGGAGCTGGTAAATGAACGAGATTCCACTCAATTCTACCTCCTTTGATCGACCCACCACTCCCCAACACCCGCTCCATCACCTCTCCACTGACAGGCAGACCGGGGGAATTGGTGAAGAGGAGTAATGGAGCTTGTCGGAGAGCTCCCTGCTTCACACCACTTAGCCTCTCGTCCAGCCAGGGTGGTTGGTGATGTAGGCATACAGAGGAAGGGGGGGGGGAGGTGCCTCCGCTGATGAGGCTCCGCCGGGACAAAGAGCAGACTCCTTACCACCCAAACATTTCTCCTTACATCAGTCATGCCATGGAGGCAGAGGAGCGTGCAGCAGCTCCCATCAACCACCTATCTTTCTTTCCTTCGTTAAGCTGTCCTGGCTCACCCTTGGGCTATAGTGCCCTTTTCACACACTCCAGCTGGGCAAACATGGTGTCCTTCTACATCAATAATTCCTAGGCTCATTCATTTCAATAAGAACAACTAAACTAATGAGTGCAGCCTAAGTGGCAGAAGTATTGTATAAGAAGCAGGAGTGAAATTTTCAATCTGGAGAAAACAGTGTGAGATCGAAGTCTGTGTTAATGGACGTAACATAGTCTGACTGTTGGTACAAATCTTGTAAAATAAAAATATATCTTCCAAGTTGAATGTGTCCCTGTGTACCTAGCAGAGCAATTTCACGGGTCAGAGGCATGTGTTTGAATCTTAGCTGGAGGTCAAACTAAGTCATTTTATTTTATTTCACTGTGACTCACAGTGCACTGTACACTGAAGATGAAGGAGTCTAAATGTGAACTCCCAAAAAGGTCCTCTTTCCAACAAATCATAATATTTAAATACAATGCTTCTTAGAGTCTTCCAAAATGAGTTATTATTGTTGTTTTCTGGCCTGTTTACTGAGTCAAAGTCCTGATTCCTGGACTTCAGGCTTCAATGTTCACTACAACTTTCACTTACACTGGTCTATTTTGGGAAATTATTGACCTCTGAGATAAAATGTGCTACTTCTTACATTGTTTGATTAGATGAATTAGAAAACGGGTGCTGATTGGCTAAAGTTTTCAAGATATTTCACAATAGAGATTTATAATTATCTATACACGGGTGAATATATTTGCTTCCAAATATCTATCAATAAAAAGATAAACTTATAATGATTTGTGTGGCACCATTCTCATTGCTGTATCACATTTTGCAGAAGCTATGGAGCATAATTACACACCAACCTCCTAATTTTGAATTATTTTGATGCAATTTTAACCTGAACCTGTCTCTTGGAAACTGGAGCCAATTAACAGTCAGGGCTTAATTTTCCTATTAGTGACTCGTTTCTGGTAAAATTTTGCTACTTCCATTTCCGAGGCTTCCTCCTTGTAGACCGATATTTTTCTCCTTTGAGTCTTTACCTCTTTTCATAGACTCATAATATCAAGCCACTAAAATTTAATCCACAATTGTCTGAGGCTAGTGGGTAAAAACATTAAAACTGAGTTGTCTAATAGGTCAGGCTTAAATGACTCAACAATTACTGAATGAAACACCATGAAATTCATGTTCCAAAACCTGTAAATTCTCGTTTCACATTAGCTCTCTGTGTTGTCTAAACTTGTTTATCTGTTGAAGGCATCCTCCCTCTTTCAGAAGAAGTTACATTTGGTTAATTCTTTTTACATATTTATATACTGTTGAAAATAAGCCATGAGATACTGAAGATGTAAGATCAGCCCCTCTGCCCTGCTCCACCCGGTGACATTCATGTTATGTCTGCATGGCTGAGCACATGTTGCATAAGCATTTCAATATTTCATAGTCCACAATAAAAAATGCATCAGTTTGAACTATAAGTGTGTGGTTGCACTTGAAGGAAGAGGGCAATCTGGTGAGGTCATGGGGTGAAGGAAGAACTATATAAATAGAAAAGAAGAGCAGAAATGAGCAGGTTACTTCTCAATCATCCACCTTTTCAAGAAAACTCTGTGCTGATATTATAAAACTTGAACCTGAATCAGGTTCAAACATCACAGACCTGCAAGTGAACTGACTACAGAGTGCCATTTGTCAATGCAGAGGTCTGCGTTTCATAAACAACAAGAAGTTAATTCTGGAGCAGGTGTCCCAATGCACAACCTGCCAAAGATTGTTCACAAAGAAAAAGACTGACAAGCAAACACCTTCAGGTCTTGCTGGGGTTGCCCCCACAGAGCTGAACTCAAATAACTTCAAACTGAGGGAGTGATAGCTTTGAGTAAACTTTAGCAACCACAACACATTAGCTGTAAAGAATCATCCGGGCTCTGGATTTATACTCAATATGCTCGTCCTGGACTGAGGATGAAAATAAACAAAGTGACATCTAAAATATTCTTCATTTGGGTTAATATGAAGACAAATGTGTACTTTCTAGAACTTGTCTTGTTAATAGATGTGGCTGTTCAAATGTGATTTTACATTTGCATTGATTTAGTTCAGAGGACCGCCTTTGATTAAATCGAACTGTGGGCATTTTTGAAAAGCCGATTTGTATCATCCATTATGTTAAAAAAAAAAAGTCTCACATGATGTATGGAGCCGCTGTGCAATCATTTAAAGGAGCTCATTAGCTCTGTATGAGATGTGTTCCTTTCAGTATGATGCCTTCACTCTTCACCCTCTCCTTTTCTTTCCTTGCTTGTATTTTCCTCTCTCCTCTTTTACTTCTAATTCCATCTCTCCTCTCCTCTTCCCTCCTCGCCTGCTTTTTTCCCCTCTCCCTTTCTATCCTCCCTTCTTCATCCCGGCCAATGCACTACTCATCAGACGCTGAAAGAAACAAAAAGACTCCTTCTCTCAGCTGGAGCTGGGAGGAGCTGTCAGGCCCTTCAGCTCTATTTGATGATAGCATTTCAAATGACACTTTGATCCTCACTCTACACTGTTTGTTTTTCCTCCATGATGAAATTCAGCTCGAGAGGCGTGCAACAGGACACATCATTAAAATGTGTCTCAAACATGAAGAGCTACACTTGTCCCTAGAAACCACTCATGACAATTTTTGTCACACTGGCATAGAGAACACGACAGGGGAGGTGGCGTAGGAATTGTAAAGATGAATAGGAATCATGTGTTTTCCCTGCAGATAATCCTTGGCTAAATCAAAACTCTTGTTTCTCTGCACAGACTGATGGAGAATAAATGAATCTAATGAGGCAGATCTGTCAGAGTTAAGTGTTAGCTCTGGCCTGGGAAAGCCAAAATTCCTGCCTTAAAGCTAAAGAAAATGGGCAGAGTATATTTGGAGATCCAACTACTAGTAAAAATTTTACTTTAAACCCATGAAAGATTTTTTTTATGGTGTAATCTGACACTGTTCTTCATGAGAAAATGTTCAAGGAAACAAGTTCCTCTTAACAGGTCATTGCAGAATGAATGCAAACATAATACATGGACCCTTAATGTCAGTGGGAAAATTAGCCTTTGTTAAAGACCAATGGTGGAAATGCGTAACATGAACAGCTCAAAGTGTATGTCTGAAAGAGCTGGCTCTTTTCTTTCTGGGGTGATAATTCTGCTATTGAAGATTTCAGAGAAACAGTTGAAAAAATATGCAAATGTCCGCCCCATGGGGTGTTGACTGGCTGACACATTATCAGCAGAGCAACAGCCGGTGCATTTTGTAGGATTGAGTGTGGTCAAATCAAAAGACGGGGGCATGATTAAGGAGGTGTACTGTGAAGCAAGCGAGACAACAGGAGCACCTTAAACAGGACGCCAGCCCAGCTAGGAATAGGATGCTGGGGCCTCCTGTGGAGACAGGAGCTCCTGGCAACCTACATAAAGCCCAGACAGATAAAACAGACAGTTTGGACCGTCAAACAATGAAAAATGAAAGCATGTAAAAATGAAAACAAAGGATTATTAGGGTGAAGAAAATTTCCAGGATTGGGCTAAAGAAAAACAACCATGCAATAACTCACCTCCTTCACTTCATTTCACTTTGCGGTAAGATGACCCTAGTCCTACATTGTGATACGCCTACCTTGTCCATTAACGGTCAGATGGATGATGATATATTTAGATTTATTTGATGGATACATGACTAAAAAGCTTTGAAATCTACGAAATTTTATTCAGGACATTTTAATTCCTCTATGCTCTTAAGACCTTTCTCAAAGCATCAGAGCATTTAAACTTCGCAAAGCTTCATAAACATTGTTTTGTAATTAATTATCAGTATGTAATATCTAAATCATCCAACAGCTGCCTGTGGCTTCACACAGTCTGTCACTGCCATGACACCAGCCTGGTTTTTTTTATCAAGACAGTTAACATTAAGGTTGTCATGCTTTATTTGAAATTTGCACTACTCCATCTGATTGGTTTTCTAAAACGCACTGCATGTCATGTTGTCCTATCAATTAACTCTTGTATCATGACAACAAAACAAGGGAAGTGTTGCTTAGAAGCACTTTGGATTCAATATCAAAGACAAAACTTACAACTTGCTTTTTTTTTAAGTGACAGTCCTTGTTAACTTCAACCTGACAACCACACCCATGGAAGCATCGCAGGCGTTTATTGAGCATGATTAGCAAACTAAAGGGGGTAAAAATCACCCTGAAAAAGTGTGAGCTTATGATCAGCCATGGCAACAATATTCGTGACTTCATCCTGCCTGACAGCTTCTCTCTGGACACCTCGATGGTTGACATCAATTTAAAGATCACGGAGGCAGTGAGGTGAAAGCAGACAGGGTGTAGCTGCTCACTGATCACCAGGTTATACGCCTGCTACTCACCAACGCACTGTTTGTATTGTTTAAGTTTTCCTTTTCTCGTTGTAATTATTTTTGAACAATGCTTTGTTGTCCTTATTTCACGTTTTACAATAAAGCTCTCTTTAACACATAGTCATGATCTGCTTCCACTTTTTCTGGTTTAATATAAAAACACAAAGACACAGCAGGATTCACAATTTTTCTGTCTGGAACTACAAAGGGGCTCCTGTCTCACACACATGGGGAAAATGCAACACACTAGAGACAAACACACATTACAAATGCAAACCATCTTGCTTCAGTGGCAAATTGCACCCAAACATCCATTCTGTATTTGCTTCTGGTGATGCACTGTTTTATATTAGACCGTCTCCACAAACAGCAGACTGGATAATGAGAGGAAAATAATAAGAATAAGTTGCATTTGCTGCACCTGGATGTTCTGTGCTCATGTGTCTGTAGCTACAGCTGATGTTTCTTCTTTAGGCTCTCTCTAAACACCAAAATGTTCTCTCAGGCTGCGACACTAAGACACCGACTTTTTCTTTTGTGGCCCCAGAGCCCCAAGACAAACCAAAGGCTCAAATAGACAGCGCGATCCTCAGAATTGCACTGCTTTATTAAGTGTCAATCTGTACAACAGTTTGCCAGCCCAGCAGAGGGCTCAAAAAGTCCTGAAAATCTCATTACAAGCAAACTAATAAGTGACGCATAATGATAAAACACAGCAATTAAGCTTAAACCAAATTACGAGGAGATTGAAGAAGATGTGGTAATGGCTGGTATACCCCATCGTGTCTGGTTAACGATGCTCGAAGGAGCCCATTGGACATAGCAGAACCGCCTCTTCCCATCATTAAGTTATTAGATTACCCCGGGGCAGCAAGTAAACAACTTCAGACATCTTGCAGTAGGCAAACATCCCACCAGTCCTCCCCCTTATTGGATTACTCTGGGAAACTTCTCCAGAAGACGAAATTACTCCACAGAGACAGTGAGGCAGGGGATGATTATTGGAAAGCATGTGATGGTAAGAACAGAGGAAAGGCCTGCTCAGGAGCACTTAGGATCGAGCGGACGGCTAACGAGCAGGAGACAGGGAATGGATGCAGAGGGCATCGAAGTCTGATTCTGATTATTGGCTGCTGGATATAGAGGCAGCTCAGGTCTGCCAGGTTCTGCATCATCTACCTCCTGCCACATCTCGTTTGGGTTACTGCCACGGCAATCGTCCATTCAGCACTATCTGAGACAAATGAGGGCAAACTGCTTTCAAGGTCAACAACCACCTTCACCAGGGCCAATGGGAGTCTGCCATTCTAATTCTTTATACACTTAGAGTAATTAAAACCCATCCAGAAGAACCGAGGGAAGTCGATAGAATTTTTTGAGACTGCTAATGAGATGCTAATTTGTTGGCCCGCCAGGAATGAGGTATGAGGAACTCAAGGACAGAGAAAATGTAGTCACACTTTTGTTGAGTCAACTTTTAATATTACGGTGAGTGCATCTGTGGACGTCCTCACAGATATTCCATTTGCAAGCACTGCACACCACAGGTTGACTGGTGTCTTTATGTGTGATTAAAAGATATGAACATCCTTTCAAGCTCTTTCCAAACTCCCAGTCGTTTACAGAGCGTCACCCCTGTGTAGAGTAAAGTGGAGAAAGCTCCCCTGCCTCGTGGCATTGAGTGAAGCCACACACAGATCATCCTCATGCTGCCAGAAAGTAGTCCAAGTCAGACCTGTTTTCGAACACCCCGCTGTGCCAGCCTTCTATGGACTGAGTCATTCCAGGAGCACCAGGCTGGCTGTCCCACTTTTTTCAGCAGATATCACGTAGACTCTGATACCTGAACACACCATCATGCTGCACAATTTTCCTCCCCACATCACTGACTTTATAAGCAATCAGGCCAATCCCATCCTCTCATGTTTATTAATTGAGTTTGCTTTTTGGACTTGAGAGCGACTCCCCTCTGGGTGAAGACTGTTCCCCAGGCTGCAGAGGAGCACTGAGGTGCGATGAAACTGAGCACACAGCAGTATGGGCTTGTTCTCTTCACCAGCACTGCAGTCAGGAGAGGCTAATTTACTGATGTTTCATTTTACACAAGACCTGCACAACAACAAGTACTTTCCTGCCTGCACTGGCACTAAGTAGCTTTTTGGCTTTTACACACTAATAACCTCAACACATCATTTTTAAAAAGTTAAATAAAAGCTTGTCTCATTAACAAAGGGGGATAATCTAATTTCTAATCTGCAGCCCGTGGCTCAGGCTGAGCATCATGACAGTAGCCGCACTGCTCTGAAGGACACATCGCCAGGGAAATAACAACAATTAGAGCTGCCAATCACCCAAAATGCCAGAAGATGTTTTTCGATGACTTTCTGCTCTGTCAGGCAGTTATACAGGAGCTACAGGCAGAGAAGATGGGCGAGAGAGGGGATGACATGAGATGTAGAGTATAATCACATCATAACATAAACCTGCACCTTAGTCAGTTTTCGGACAATGTTTTGGGTTCAGGTTGTTACTGCACTAAAGCAGAGCTGAGTGGGTTTCACTCACTAATACACATGCTGGCTTCTCTCCTCTTTTTGTAGTGCAGTAGGTTGAAACTCTTTTTTGAACTTTAATCCTTTGATAGCTGATTGTTTATGTCATGCTCATACTTTGTTTCATATTGTTTATAAAAATGAATACCTTCTGGATTTTAGACTATTAGCTGGGAAAAAAACAATTTGCAATCTCAAATTACACTTACTAAAACTAATTTGAAACAGCAAATATGTTTCAAAAGATGAAAGATTATGATTTTATTCATGTAATGAATAATATATTTGCAAAAAGATCACTGACAATGTATTTCCTTTGTTTTCCTGCAATATCTGATCTTGGGATGCAATGTTCAACTCATAGCAAATGCAGCATTACTTACTATCATTAATACAATTATATTTGTTGATGAGAAATTAATGCTCTTACATCATCTGTTCCACTGCACTCCCCCTCAGAACTGACTTAAAACTTTGCAATAAAACTCATGTATCCAGTTATCTCCAGACTGCTCAATGACATGAAACCCCACATACTAATATAGCCAGCAGAAATATTGGTCTCCATAATTTATTTACTAAATTAAATTCTCAGCATGCACAATATCAGCTTCTCATTTTGAAAGATTAGATTTAAAGATGAGCATCCTGCACAGGTTTTCCAAGTCTTATTTTGAAGAAAATTGACAACATCAGGCCATTGAGTACAAGGCAATCACAGAACGCGGGGGAAGATGGGTGTTATGATCTCACTAATGTGAATCAAAATGAAATCCAAGAGTCTGTCACACATCAGAGTAGATGGTACAGTTTATCCATTACACAGTATTTCCCAAGTATACAATAAAGAGATCATCTAATGCTCATTAGATTGTCAAAAGGCATATGAGAATTTCTGTGTAAAAGCCACACATCATTAGAAATTCCTAATGCCTTACCTATTTCCTGGTATTGATCTTGAAGAAGCCTAATGTTAAAGCAGCCTGTCATCTTACTGCTTAAAAGACAAAGATAGACAGAGCCATTACTTTTTCTATTGTTTGGAGAAGTTGACTTCAAAAGGGCTAAAACCTCTGGTGCAGTCTGAGTCTTGGGAAAGCAGAGTGGAGCAGGATGGAGCTGCAAGAAGAGGGGGATGCAGGGATAGAGAGAGCGCTCAAAGATGGGAGATAGAGGAGTGGAGAGGTGAAGCCCTTTGATCTCTGGCATAAGTGAGCGCTGCAGAAAAGAAACCGAGAGCAGCCAAGGAGATTGCAAACAAGGCATGCACTCAATTCCCAATAGTCGCACGAACGCAAGAGGAAGAGAAAGACAGAAAGACAGAAGGAGAAAGAAAAGTCCAAGCAGACTGAGCAAGGCAGAGATAGAGAGAGAGAATGACAGGTTCAGACAGAGAGACACAGAGAAGAAGAAGAGAGAGAGTATGAAAATGAAATAAAAGGAAACAGATAAGACTAGGATGTTAAAAGGATTTCAGTCCAGGGCTGTTTGGGGAGTTCTCTCAAGCCCTATGCTAAAGCAATTAGTATTGAACCCCTTCTAGGAAAGTGCAGCCAAACCACAGCAGCAGTCTCTAACATAGTTAGTGTGGAACAACCAAGTCAAGCAAACCCCACGGTCCCCATTAAACCTCAAGTTTTAATTGGCAAGTCAGGATGGTGCTGTGTTTCACAACCCATGAGTGTGCGCATTTAAAAAAAAACGTTGGCCCAGTGAGTCCAGACATCCCCCTTCAAGTGGAAACCCCAAGACAGCAAACAGAGTTGCTAAGGCCTGTGTACTGTGGTAACAAATGCTCAACATTAAATGTGATATGGATATTGAGAGAATGTGATCATGGATATTTCGCAACAATTGGTGCCAATACGGCTGCAGCGTGAAATCCGTGTGTTGGCAGGTAGTTTACAGATCTTAAGACTTCAAATTGTTTAAATTAGCATTTGTGCTCAGATGTACAGTATAAGTTAAAACACTATGGTAAATGTTAAAATACAGAGAAACAGTCTTAGGGCTTAATGGTCAGGGTAAGGGGTGGAATGGGATCAGGCCATTACTTTCCTAGTCAAAGCAGCCTAAGTTCTTTAAAGCAACAAATCAACTCAACGTCCATCTTCTTGTTCTCAGACAGGTTATAGATTTTCACATCACTGTTACTTTGAATACAGCTATTAGTTTGAACCAGTCCCCCCAGTCAGTCTCCTCTGACCTCCCTCATCTGCGAGTGCCTGCTAGGACCGATGCTGACTGGTGTTTTTCACTCTGTAAATTACAGTCATCAATGACTGCAGTGCGCCAAAATCTCAGGAGGCTGCCACTTCCTTGAGCAACACATCTGGCACCAACAGCCATGCCAATTCACTTCAAACCATGCGTGTCTGCCGCTCCAACATTCAGCTGAGCGGCATCTGTACGTTTCATCCCTGTCTGCGTGCATTGTGCTTCTGCTTTATTTATATCTGACTCACTGTCTGGAGGAGGAAGCTGCTGACGTTTAACGGGTATATGTAGCCAGGAAAGTGGATGCTGGCTGTGTTGATTTTAGGGCAATAATTATCACTTCAAAACTGTAATTATAATGTTGCTTTTTCTCTGTGCCAGTAAAAAAAAAATCATCTCATCTGTCTGAGACAGGTTTGGACAAACTGTACTCACAGCTTACCTTGGAATATGGCTGCGTTCTGGATGATGAGGCGTTTGAGTTGAGAGCTGACAACCTGCAGGCCAGACTCCATGTTACTGCGTGCAGCTACCTGATACCGCTCCTCCATCTTCTTGGAACAGCAGGTCGGGCCTTTGGTTTGGCACACCTGCAGATCCACACCTGGCAGGAAATCAGCAGAGACAGGGCAGGAGTCTGGATGAGCACACTGAATCATTGTTGTTACATTTTCAGCATCAGAAGCCTTACTCCCCACAAGATTCAGCATCATCCGCTGCATGCTTAATTCAGGAAACCCTATCTACAGCAGATTCTCCTGCCTTAATGAGCATATGATTATTATGTAGAGGCTGTGTTATTTAGCTGCGTTGAACTCAAAAATAAATTAGTGCTAAAAAAAAAAAAAAAAAAAAAAAAAAAAAATCTGTTATTTCGATGCACATCCTGGCAATACACCAAAAGCTATGTTGCACTCCTCAGACATCAATTTGGTCATTGGAAACTTTCCTAGCACTCGAGGCTACGCTTCTCACACCAAGAATCAAACAAAGTATTTTTGTAGCCGCAACGATGAGAGCTAGGAGTAGCACCGCATACAGACAAACAAGCCCAGGTTTCGGCGTGTTTTCATTCTGTATCACATGAAGGAACCACGAGTAAGACTGAGGGTGATGAAACAACACATCTCGACACCTGGTCACAGATACTAAAGATTGCTTACACAGATGAGAAATAATTGGATTCCCACAGCTCTCGTGCAGATGTAAGCCAGTGACTGCAAAACTAAAGCGACAAGGATGTAGCCTTACATAACCAGATCAAAGAAGAAACACCCTGAAGAAATTCATTCAATTTGAAAAAAAAAACAAAAAAAAACAAAAACTGTAGTGAGATAGGAAATAAAGACTATGTGGTTCAAATTTCGTGTGAATAAGGATAGTAAAGTTGCCTCAGCTGCTGCAAACATTACAGTGAATAAATTATTTGTGTGTTGCACTGAAGGATATTTTTACAAAGAGTCATCTTTTGTTTTAGGATGTAAACACACATCTATCAGAGTGTCACAGTAATATTGCAAGATGTATAAATACTATACTAAAAGTTTTCAAAGGAGATCATATTGCAGTTCAAATCAGTTTTTTACAATTTCTCTTTCAAAACACTTCTTTAGAAAAAGAAGGGCCCAGAGGAATATAAACTTTGTATACATAGGCTGTAAGTTTCCACCGTATTCTCAAATCACTCCTTTAACATGATGCACACAAAGACATAAATAGGCCACAACCAGCTGATGCTTAAATACAAAGAGGAGTTCCCGTGAAAATCCCTCTGCTTGGTGCTTCCCCCTCACAGTCTCTTTGTCCCATGTGGCTGTTGAAAGCTTCGGTGGAGGCTGCGGTTGTAACGTGCCAAGCTGTGTCGAAGCGTTGTCTGCAGGATCTGCTGCCTGAGAGGCATCGGTGACAAGGGCCTGATTGATGGCATTGTAAACAAATGTCAGGGAAGTCTGCCAGCTTCAGCTGCTCGGGGTGAGCAGGATGAAGAGACGGAAACGGAGAGATTAATTTGGAGGGAGGGCGCAGAACCTGAATGTTTATATATCAGAAAAGTCTTGATAACAAGCGTGTCAAAAGACTGACTTTGGTGAGATGGCGGGTTTAACTTAATGTGAAAATCTCTACTGGTTTGAGGCTTTGTCTCTCTGAGATCTTCAAACAATAGATCTTCAGAAACAAAGCTCAGACTGTAACAATGAAACAGCAGCCATGGAGGCAAGTCAAACTAGAGTCGCAACAGAGTGACAGTCTTGATAATTAATAGCTACTGAGGAGTCAAACAGAGAAGAGCTTCAGCATCTGCTCACACCTGACTCCCATCAGGGTTTAAGGTGTAGAGTCTAATGAGTCAAACAGGCAATAAAACTGTCACACAGCACCTTTTGTATGCTTACTGACAGGCTTAATATCTTAAATCAGTGCTGACAAAGAACTCCTGACAGATAAGATCAAGCTAATTTCAGACTGCAGGGGAAAAATTATTAAGCTGTCAATAGCGCCATAGGTGAGATGAGCGCGACCAGTGCAGGAAAGAGACTCGCATTTAGCAATTACCTCTGTCAAAACAGACAGCTTCGTCTAAGCGTTTGTCGTTTTGCAGATGATAAATGTGTTTCATTACAGAAGTTCCACAGCAGTGAGGAATAAGTGAAGGATTCGGGAGGGAAATTATTCCCTGTAGAGGTTCACAAATAATAAAATCACACCAGCTAAATGAAGCTTTCTTTCTGACTGACTGATTATTTGGGAATAAGCTTCCCAGTTCTCCTTTTTGCTTTAGGCTCAACTCTCCTTCTCCTCCCCCAGATTTTTTGTATTCCTCGTCTTCCACGCCGGGTTTTGTTCTGAGCTTGTTTTACATCACCTACCTTGAGCTTAATAGCTATCGGGCATTGAGAGCACCTTTTTATCAGTCTGTTATTGGTTAATTAGTCAATTTTTGTGTCCTGATGGCCCATTCTCTCAAACAAAATGAATACAGACAAGGTGTGAGCCAGGAGCAATTTAGATGTAAATTTTCCCAACATACAATCTCAGTTCAAGGTTAAATTACTACGTACTTTCCATCAATACTTCGAAACGGTGGCCAAGACAATTCGAAATTCAGAACAGCTGCCGTTCTCAAGTGTCAAGGTCTTTCACTGCCTTTTTCAAAACACATTGATCGCTCTTCAGTTTGTCACTGGCTGACCTGACGGTCCCTAGCTGCTTCTCTCATGACAGAAAGTTTTGGTTGAAATGCCACTCGTGAAAACTCGAGCAGGGGCTGTGTACACACAGACTATTAGAGGAGACCTCTCCTCACATTTTTAACAAGCTTGGGGAATCTGAGCCAAGGGAACGAGGGCAGCCACAAATACAGCACCAATTAGAAAGCTAATCTATGCAAGTTTAACGATGGAGACCATAGGGAAAAAACAAGTTGTATTAAGATATAGAATATGTTAAAAGCTGTTCATTATGAGCATAAATTATACAAGTACCAGAGTTGAGTGGAAGAATCTGGGAATCCATGGCTTCCTCTCCAGGGTAAAATAAGCCAGTGTCACTTTGTAGAGACAATAAATGAAGTGAAGATACCGCAAATTACAACCAACCTAAGGAACAATATCATTAGCTACTGGGGATTACAATTTTTTTTAAAGTATTTTTGTGCTTTACTCACTGCTCTACTTCAAGTTGTTTGATGAAGCAATAATTTGAAAGCTGGGAGCATGATGTGGAAGAGCCCAAATTTCTCTTTCAAGTGTACACAAAACAAAAAGCCCTTCGTTAAAGAGTTTTGTTATTTCCAAAAAGGAGGAAACTGAATAAAGAATATACAGAAACATCTGTGAATAATTAGACAAAAGACCTCTCACTTTAGGTCAAACTGATCCACCTACTAACTGTATCCACTGTCATTTAAACACCAGGGACATTTGTTCTTTGTTGCTCAGGTTTTCAACAGGCCTGGACAACCTGACCCTGCAGCTAATTACTGAGATGTCCCTTTGACTTTTTTTGGAAACCTGCGACAAACAACATGGAGCTGTAATTGTTTTCAGCTCACAGGCAAACAAACAAAAAACCATAGCCTCCTCTCTGGCTGGAACACGGTGTGGGGTGTTCTGTGGAAATAAGTGGCAGCTGTCGGCTCAGCCGGCAGAAAACTAGTATTACTCTTCCATTTAGTGCGACTCTGATGCTCTTCTCATGAAGCAGGTCAGCTGCTGCTGTCAGAGACCCACCACGTCCTCCGCTCAAACCGCCGCCGACACTGATAGAGATGCTTTCACACTCATGTCCTGGGGTAAGTGCTCGGCACTGCCCGTGCACCTCTCGCACACACATCAATGCATGACGACACAACGGAGTGAACCGACGCCACAGCCTCCATTTCACCTTTAGACACTCCAACCACCCACAGCAACAGTCACAACAAAGACATGAGTGGTACTACTCCTACAGCTGTGCTAGGTTTTGTTTCTTCATATCTCTGCCACAATGTTGTTTCTCTGTTCTCACTTCTTTCGAGTCATGTCGGTGGAAAGAAAAATTTAAGCTTCTGCTCTTCGATGTGTTGCCCCCTGGCACCACATGCAGCTTTATTTGAATTCTGTTCTGCTTTCCTGCGGACATCTCTCTGAATCAGCCACCTCCCCCACACTATACTCCATATCAATACAGGCTACTTCATGTCTCACTATCTCACACACACACACACACACACACACACACACACACGCACGCACACACGCACTGATACGTCCCTCAGTCAAATCAGTTATCTATGCTCAGCACTGAATTTCATCAATCTTTCATTTGCTGTATGCCTCAATGAAGAATTCATGTTGCATTACACTTCATGACCCTCTTTATTTACTTACCATATTTGTAGCAAACACAAAGTTTAGAATAACTACAGGATTTAACTGTGACCGTATAAATTACTGACAAAGGTATATTATAAATGAGGCATGACAACAAAAACACACACACAAATGTACTAAATATATGAAAAGAAAAGAAAAAGCATACGTCACATTCTGAAGCTCATTAAGACAAAAGTGGCTGATGCTTATATAAATTCTACCTGCAGTACGAGCATTGTAGAATATCTTTTAATGTTTTTACACTGCTTAAATATTATAATGTGTGTCCCATTTTAAAAGGGGAACAGATGTTGGTGCCAATTTAACCCTCATGTGCTGTTTGGGATGTTTTCATCCACCAAGCGTCATTATTCAGTCTTAATTTGGCCATGACTTTCAGTGAATTTCACCAGATGGAATGATTTTTGGTGACAAACCTTAATTTGACATAAATTTTGGAAATATGATTTAGAAATTTTCCATAGGTCAGTAATACACTGTGGGCAAAGTCACTACCCTTTCGGTACGTTCGGGATGAAAACATCCACTAAAATAAACTGCAAAAATATATCAGATAAATATTTTTTTCAACTTTTTTTGCATAAATCTGTTAATCAGTTTCAGTTCTGATCAAAACTACCAAATGTTAAAAAAAATTCCAGGATTTTAAAAATGCCAATTTCTTAGATTTCTCAGATTTTGGGAAAAGACACACAAAATTACTTATTTTCATTATAAAAAGTGATTGTGAACAGGATATTTTTTTACCCCCATTGACTGCCATTATAACAAAATTTTTTGACTGCACAGCCATGACACTATATAATCATGCATTGGTGGTTTCCCCTGTTGGGAAGAGGTAAAATTTGTAATTTTTTCTGTTGACAACCAAGTGGCCCCATTAACCCTTTACACAGGCCTGTACATAGAAAGCTTAATGTGTTGCACTGCGTGAGGCAAATGGTGGTCACACCAGATACTGACTGGTTTTTGGACCCCCCCCCCCCCCCCAATACAATAAAACTGCACATTTTAGAGTGGCCTTTTATTGTGGCCAGCCTAAGGCACACCTATGCAATAATCATGTTGTCTAATAAGCATCTTGAGATGCAACACCTGTGAGGTGGATGGATTATCTCGGCAAAGGAGAAGTGCTCACTAACACAGATTTATACAGATTTGTGAACAATATTTCAGAGACTTTTGTGTACATAGAAAAAGTCTTAGATCTTTGAGTTCGGCTCATGAAAAATGGGGGCAAAAACAAAAGTGTTGTGTTTATAAGTTTGGTCAGTGTATATATATTATTATCTAGAATTTTTGGTGCAAATCTTACCTTGATCTTTTACATTCACATTTTACATTTGTCCATTTCACCCTTATTTACAGTATTTTGCTTTGTCTGTGAGTCGTGAATTCACATCCTGTTATTTTCCTACAGTGCAAATACAGAACAGTATTTGATTGTGTTCAGTATGTGGTTGCATTTTTTCACTTGTTACATTAGTGAAAATATAATATATAATATCATGTGTTTTCTTAGACTGCAGTGTGTTGAGCTGTAGGGACCACCATAGTTCTGTTTCATTTCTGAAAACATTATATTATATTATTATGGACATGTTAGGAATGATTTTCTTACAAGTTTAAAAAATAAGTTCACAAATTTTCACATCTGTTTTAAAACAAATGTTGGGTTAAATAAACCCTGAAAAACATTTTACATAATCGCCCCTGCTGTTCATTTTGGTCATTAAAGATGTACTTAATGTGCTTCCTGTGTTGACTGGCGATGGGGGACAAAATCCATAGCTCAGGTTTTATATGAAGGCTTATCTAAAGTGTGACTTTAGCAATATAATTTACATAAATCAAGTGGGTATTCTCCACATTTACAGCCATTTTTGTGTAAAATTCCCTCTTTCCAGATCACTGTTCCCTGTTGATATGCAGTAGTAACACAAATATGTAATTTTATACATAACAGGCTGAGTTTGTTTCCGCGTCACTAAAGGCACATCATGAGCAGATGAAAAAAGGGGGTTTTACAGCTTAGAGCTGGCTGCATAAGAAATCATATTAATAATAATTATTAATTATTAATATTAATCAACCAATTTAACCTTAACACTGTGTACAGTGTATTAGTATAAAATCTTTCTATTGACAATAAACTGGGCTTATACATTTGATGACAGTGACAAAATAAAAAAAACTGAGCAGAAAGAACAGTTGCCACAACAAATAGTAAAAACATATATTATATAGGTTATGATTAAACAAAAACACAGAGCAGTCCTGACCTACTTTCTGTGAAGGAGCCTTCCTAACTGATCTGTGGGCCATGTAAACCACAAAGTCACACCTAACTCTCAGTGCTCCCAGTGCAATCCTCCCTCCCTTCGGTCAGTCCAGGAGTAAGTAGAAGTATACACAACAGGATTAGGTACAAACAAACTACATTTATTTAACACAATGTTGTCTGTAGAATCTCAAGGTGATTGACTTTGGTTACCTCTACAGCCTCCACATTTCAGCAGAGGCATCAGGATTTTAACACCCCCCTACACACACACACACACACACACATTTTCTTTAATAATCTATATTTAAAATCTTGAATAATATTTATATGAATAGCCTAAGGGTCCAGCAGATCCCTGTGACCCTGGTTTGGAATAAGTGGGTATAGATAATGGATGGATGGATGGATGAATAGCCTACTTAACTATGGACAGTATGCCAAGATAATCAACATTTCAAATTCAATATTTAATAAGTAGTCAAGTCAATATAGTCCTTTCCTTCTATCATTTGTTGTCATTAAACCCTGACTGAGAGACTACATCACTGCCTTGGTTTAACATTATTTTCTGGACAAGCCCACGCGCACGCTGCTGCTGCTCGAGTGCACCACTTTCATTCCGTGCACGCGCATATGACCACTTATTCACGTGTGGTGCGGACAGACATGGAGCTGGGTAGCTACAAGCTAAGCTAAGGTTAGCGCATCAACTGATCCTTACTGTTTGTTGCTGACACCAAATCTGGACAGGTGACTACAAAGGTTTACCAGGCTGTAGTTCCCCCAGTTCCACCTCATGGTGTTTTTCTCTCTTCCGGTACTCAGTAGGACAGTTCCGCTTCAGACGCCAACGCTGTATATTAAATGAATACATAATAATTGACTCCCGCTTTGACTAGAGGGGGCTGCGTAATTTGCGCGGCCCTATGCTGCTTGAGTAGTGACCTTAATTATGTATCCATACAGGCCTATGTTCTGTTTGCCAAAAAAGTCATGTTTGAGGCCCATTAGAAGCCAAAGTGGTGTAACCCTCTATTAGACCTCTTTTGGACAAACTAAAATGATAAGTCTATGAGGACTGAAACCCTCATAGACTTATTTGGGATCTGGCATAATCAACACCAATCATAGATGAAATGTATTTGTACTTGTATGGCTGGGGTTCTTAAAGCTAAGTATGTTCCTATAGGAAGCTTACCATGTCCTCAGGTCAAAATCAAGCTCCTTAAATAAATACATTTTCTTGAGTATCAATTAAATACAATAATTAGTACATATGTTATCCAAGCTGTTACAGAGGTCCAAACACAACATAAGTACTGAACTGGTGTGGGACCCCTGTTACAGAGTTAATCTTGTATTATTCTAGAACAGAGGAGTCAATGACATAATGGGGGTGTGTAAATAAACTATGCCTTTCTGGCTGAGATGAATTGCCCTTTGGCTGACTGGTAAATTGACCATCAGTGTAAGTAATGGTGTGGCCGTACCTGGTGTGTGTGTGTGTGTTTGTGTGTGTCTGTATCTGTGCATGTCCAGCTCAGGCTGATTCCTTAGTGAAGGTTCACAGATAGCTGGGCTGCACTGGCTCAGATTTGGGGAGGCTAAATATTTCTCTTGGCTTGCTCTGATCCTTCGCCCCTTGGCTGGCAGATAACTACTTGATGGCCTATAGGTGAAGGATGTGTGATTAAAGATGGATGCATGGAGAAATGTAGGGCTCAGAAGCTGAGGTTGTGTGCATCTACACTACACACTGGGAGATTAATATGTGTTAGAGGGAGCGTGACAAAATATGCTTCAAAGTGCATCTCACATCATTCCTGCTGTTAGATTTGATGCATTTAAGAATTTGTTACCCTCTTTCATGTTCACATTAGATTTAGTATTATTTGGTAAACCTCTTTTAAATCAGGTGGAAGTGAGGTATGTGAGAATTGCACACTGAAGCAGAGAGAAAACAGTTAACCCGGAGCACTTCCCTGTGCTGACATGCCACTGAAACACCCAATTAACATTTGCAGCTGGCTGTGATTCAGCCAGGGTTCCCATTTACATAGTGAATCACAATTCATGCAACAGGCTTAGCAGTACACCAACATGCTGTGTTCTGCAAAATGGGATGGAGAGTTGTTCCTCTGTCATGCAAAGACCTGAATAATTTCACCTTTAATGACTCACTGTGTCTCAAAAGTCCCAAATTCAGCGACGGAATCGGTGACATTTGAGCTCCAGGGAACAATAATTGCCTTGTTTGGATGATTGCATCTCTTACAAATTGTTTTCAGGGTGGTCACAATTCATATCACACCACTAATCTATATTCTGTGACAATGTGGGCGAGGAAAGGCTGCCAAGAGACCAAACTGAACAGGACTATTAAGGAACTCTCATAAAGGAGGAGTGCTGATGCTTTTCTTTGTGTGCAGTCCATCACCATCTATACAAACCTCACACTTAGCAGAACAGTCGAACTCCTGAAATATACTCCTGCAAAAGTAACATAAAAAAGATGCTCGCTTCAAAGTGACCAAAATCAAGAGGAAAGGTTATTTGGCTCAATGTTCAGATCAATATTGGGGGGAAAAATCGATCCTGTAAGCTTGTTATTTAACACTTAACTGGTGGCTTATATAATTCACCTGCATTTTTAACAAGGGACTTAACATAACCACTAGATTATTCTGAGCTAGTTGGAGAATGTTCAGACAGAGGGATGGCGAGCGTGTGTGGGTTGGCTCTCTGTGCTCATACTGGAGGTCAGCAGCCCTGAAAAAAGCTCCATGACGTTAGGACACTGTTGTGTTGCTAATGTGCTCTGAAACTAAACACCGGAATTCAGTCTAAAAATCTATTTTTATCTACGTGCAGACAATCTATAGGACATAGGATGCGATTACCAGACATCTTGTGCGTAAAGCATGGAGCTATTCATAGATTGATGACAGTTACCTGACACTGGGGATTCGGGGACCCACTTGGAACCAGGGTGCAGAGACTGAAACACTGCGCGTACCTCCTGGCAGTTTGGCACCTGCCCGCCGGGGAGGGAGAACAGCTGGAGGAAGGTGCACAGGAAGAGCGCACTGTTGACCGATGAACCAACCATGACAGGCGAGCAGCACTTAGTCAGACCGTTCAAAAGAGAACAACAAACTGGCGAATTAGATTTGAACACAAAAGTTACACGAGGATCCCGTGTTTGCACTGATGAGGTGAAGCTGCAGCTCCCGGATCTGCGCGAATCAGCATCTTTACAGTGATTTCTTTCCTCCTCAACGGTCCGTCCGCACGGGAAGCTGCTGGGTTGCGCTTCTTGGCGAAGCTGCTGTGATGCTGATAACTTAAGAGCCTCTCTTCACTTGCGGTACTGACTCTTAGCTCGCTGCTTGAATGAACGAGCCCCTGGATATATATGCGCGCTCTCTGAAAAGCGCGCGCCCCAACGCGTGAACCAGAGCGTAAAAAGAGATCTCTACTCGTGTAATAGTGTGAGGTGATAGTGGTCCTGTGGGACTGCGGGGCTTGCGTTTGGAGGGGATTAATGCGGTGCACGAACTGTTGCCGTATTAGATGAATGGCACTGTATGTGGGAGGATGCAATTACTGAACAATAGCCTAGCTGCGTAATTTACTATTCACACAACAGAGGCGCGTAAATTCGCCCGGAGACGCAATTATATTACAATGAGAAACACATGAGTAGTATATGTGCTGAAAACTAGCATTTATTATTCAAACACATGGAGAAAGTATGGCCTACAGAAAGAAAGCATAACAGTTAGAAAACTACAACCTGGGCGAAATGAACATGAACAACCTGGTCTTTGCTTTAATGATATTAAAATCTAATAAAAATAATGATATACTGGCATTTTATCGTACCTAGATTATGTTTTCATCTCATCTTGAGTGGCCAGTTATTTCACTTATTTAGTTTCACTTCATCGACTCCAATAAAGTTGAAATGATGCCATCTAGTGTTCAGTTTCCAGGTCAAACACCAGAGTGGCCAAGACATTTTCATTAATTCTGCATCTTGACAAAAGTTCACAGGTAGAAAAAAGCACATTTGTTTGTCCAAGTATTTTGGACAAATTAGGACTAAATATTAAATGCAGAGCTGTTTACAATATCCGGCGGATTGTAGATGGATACTGTGCAATTTATGTGATTGTCTCATGTATTGAAATTGCGGAGTAATCCACCCAAAAGCAGCAAGACAAACAGCAGCGTCAAAGAAACTTAATGTTAAAACGCCTGTAGAGTCTAACGTGGCTGCAACAGAGGAGGAAAAAAAAAACAACAGCAGTTCCTTTGTGCCTGCAGTGAATGAGATGTTTAAGTTTTGTAAGTGTTCATCAAAGCTTGGAACAACAGAAAACAAAATCCATATATCTCTTCCTTTGGCTGCGTGTCTGAGAAACAGAGAGCTTTGCATGGATTTGCACAGCAGAGACTGACAGGAGCTGACAGCAAACCAACAAAACTCACTGTAAACCCAACACAATTCCACCTCTGAATACCATAAACTCAGTCTGACACAAGAAGGAATGTGACCAGCAATACCTGAAGTGCACAAAATGCAGTAGATCAGTGTGTACTACCTGCACTGTGAGCACTTTGAAACTGCAAAGTCAACAACAGCTTAAAGGTCAGCAAGTCATGAGTCACCAAAGCTGTCTGAGGGAAAGACTTGTGCACAGATATCTCTATGGAAGATAACAGATTCAAATACTGACTGTAAATGTATTCAGTATACATGCCTGCACCGAGAAAACATGAAAAATCCTTAGTTTAAAATTAACATAAATAATCTGCTGTATTAATATACAGCAGATTATTGCATCCATGCATTTTGTACACATTGATTCTAGTTTTCAGATTTTCTTTTTTAAGAATTGTTACCTCCTTTAATTTGACTTAACTGTATGTCGAACAACGCTACCTTTCAGTTTATAGACAAAACAATCAATTAATTGAACAATTATCAATAATTAAAACAATTAATAGATGCAGTTCTAATTCTTTGTTTTCTTGCTTCTAAACCTCAACTGCCCATCATTTCTTAGCTGTGATGCTTATTTTTTAATTAAAGCTGCAACATGTTGGCTCTAGCGAACAGGAGCACTAAGAAAAGTGATAACACATTTGTGCTTCTGAAAGACACATCGGGCATTTCATCTGAGCTAAAACAGTTTGCAGAGTAAAGGCCGTGTGCATGTCAGTCGCTGAGTAGGGACAAGTCCTCCATCCAGAAGGAGCAACTAGAGCAGTAGATACTGAGGTACTTCACTAGCTACACTAGATGCACCTTAGCTGGAGAACCATGAGAGGTGTGAGACAGTGGAGATCGATGTGCTGGACTACTTCTGAGCCTTCAGGTGAGTCTCTACCAACTGGGACTATCTGAAACACAAGAAATACACTAATAGTGACAAATGATAATAAATATTTAACCTGATCCCATGAGTACGTGCTTTGCAAGCTGCAGCCCTATGAACATTTACTTTGCCCAAGCAGAGACGCACTTAAAGGTAAAAAGGAACAGTAAACAAAACAAAACGACCACTGCTTCAATTAAACAGGTAGCATTTAAAAACAGAATGCTTTTGCTTGAGCTGGTGACTGCTTGGTGGTTACAATGAGAGGTAACTAGAGTTAGAATTGATCATCTGTCACTGCAAGATTGACAACAGTGGACTAATACCATCTAATGTTAACTTACAAAGGCAGAGTAACACAGCTACAGACTAAGCTATATTCAACTTAAAGCTGACAGTGGTGGAACATTTAGTCAGACCTTAACCTGGAGGTACTGGACCTGGCGTTATAGTCTTCCTTAAAGTTTTGATGTGTAATATTGAGATTTATCTATTGATCTATTAGGACAAATGGAGTATAGCATTCAGAAATGTGTTGCCATTAGTGTGTAATCACCAGACAATACAAACCACTGCATTTTCTCAATCTTATATTGAGCCTTTTAAATCTACATAGAGAGCCGGTCTCCTTTCACGGAGGCACCCATGTTGCAAAACCATTTCTACAATAGCCCAGAACGGGGCAAGCTATGGCTCTAGACAGGGAATCACATTTTGCTTTAAAAGTGAGGGCCACAGTACCCTTCATTGCCCTCAGAAGGTTGTATTCTGCAACGTCCACTCTACATGCCACCAAATCTTCATATTTTACCCATTTTACAGTAAAAAAGCGTTAACAGAGAATGTACTTTAAACAGTTACCTACCCTCCTTTTGCACACCCAAATTAAACTAGCAGCTGTACTTACATTTTAAGGGTTATATTGATGAGCTTGGTATCATTGGAAAGGACACACGTTCTAGTTTATTGTGACTATTGAAATTTGGCCGATGATTTTTGGTAATACATCTGGAAACACAGTTTCTACAACTTCAGGCCCACGAGTGAGATGTGCAGAATCTCCCTTTAATGATTGCTATACTTTTGTAACTATTATTTGATAATTATCACTAATGCACAAGCATGTAAAGCTGGTATTATCTTCTTTTGCTTAATCATTAAAACAGTGCACAACAGGGACATGCAGAGAGGATCTCAGAACTACACTTAAATATAGCATTCATGTTACAGTGCAAACATACCGAGCTTTGCTGCATATTGCATAGGTCACTTACCAGCACATCCGCTTAGATCACTCTAAACTCGGGTATACATAAATGGACACATGGTGCGCACACTGTGTCCAGTAGCTGCAGCAACGGTGCGCCCTGTGTCTGCTGTGGAGGCGTTCAGGGACCAGGGCGAATATAGGTCCAATGTGTTTTGGAAGCGCCCAGAGTTCAAAAACACAGTTATTTTTAAGATCACAGTGTGTAATGGCAGAGCGGGCCCAAAATAAATAAATACATTCTTCTACCTTATATGCTGCAGTTTTCTGTATGTCCATGTTGACCATCATATAATTAGGCTATTTCAATAAACGTCGGGAAAGGGGCAGGGTCCCTAGAGAACTCTCACCCACCTCCATTTTTAAAGTAGGCTATAATCATATATTGATAACAGTTATGAAGAAATCCTTCACCTTATATATATATATATATATATATATATATATATATATATATATATATATATATATAAAGTGTAGGCTAACTGCGACACAAACCGGTCTGAAGCTGTCGGGAGCGCTCTGGGTGCTGCTTTAACAAAGTGGCGCCAACATGTTGTGATGATGAGCGCGTTAACTCGAAAAAAAAAAAAAGAAAGAAAAAAGATCTCTGTGCCAGTCACATGCGTAAGTAACGCAAACACCACTGGCGGGGGAAGGTTTGTGATAGGATTTTTTTTAAAAAAATAAAAGTCTTAATGGATGAGCTTAATGCGCCAGTAGCCAGCCCATTAACAAAGGATACAGCGAATCAACTTTAAGTAAATCAGCCCACTCTGACCCAGGAAATACAATATACGCAAAGCTCGACTATTCCAGTTCATTAAAACACATCCAATACATTAAGATCAGTGCACGAGAGGTGCTGAACATGATCATTGATCTCCTTTAGTGAAGCAGCGAAGCAATAAGGTGAAATAACCAACAGCAAAAGCATTTTTGGAGGTGATGAAAACTTTCTGAAACGAAGACAGGCTGAACCGCTGTAATCGACACACCACACATGCGCTCATCTGTGATGGAATAAAGAGAACAAGCTGCAGGAAGCCTTCCTTGGGACTGCTCTGAGGTTCATTCAATTGAATGAATCCACTATGTTGCTCCCCATCATGCAGAAAAGCCCATTATAGCCACATACCTTTCCGCAGATGCTATGTCCTCCTCAGTCTTCTTTGCCACCCGTTTATGCAAACACAAAGTTTTTTAACGCATCGTTTTTTAGTTGTTGTTTTCTTTGTGGGGGTGGGGAGAGAATCTCGGGGCAACGCAACCTTGTCGGATGTCGTCCCCAAATCTTCTAACAAACAAATAATCCCTCGTTTTTACGCATCAAAATCAAAGCTCTCCTCTGGACGAGTCCTGCAGACTCGGAATTTACAGACCAAACTGGGAATAGTTTTATTAAAACTATCTCGCTCCTCCATTCAGCTCCGTGTTTGCCAAAAAAAAAAACAAAAAAAAACGGAGGTTTGTGACCTGTAACCCCTGTAAACCCTGCCCCAACGACGCCTTCTGCTCTGTCTGCAGGAGAGTCCGTCAGCCGTGCCGCCACCAATACCAACAAAGATCACCCGGTAACGTCGTTGTGTGTGTGTGTGTGTGTGTGTGTGTGTGTGTGTGTGTGTGTGTGTGTGTGTGTGTGTGTGTGTGTGTGTGTGTGTGTGTTTTAACAGCGGCGAAGTTTACTGGGCTCCAATTATTCTGAGCGCTGTAGAGGCTTCCCAAAGCTTGGTGGCCCCTCCACTGTGGGAACAGGCTGCAGCGTCGCCCTACTTGTCTTCTTCCTTGATTGAACTTTAACCTACTTTCCCATGCTGCATTTTGTCTGCTTCTATAGGCCTGGACTGGTGCAGATGAAGGGAAAGAAAAGTGCAGCTGCCTGCTCTGCGTTGATACATTCACTCTGTGTGTTTGATCGTTTGCCACCGACAGAAGGTTAAAAACATTCAGAGACACACTCAAGTTTCCGGATAGATGATTTTGCACAGTGAATATTTAACTGTTGCCTCATCTTAACCCAGATCTGGTGGACTCTTAATAAATTGTTTTATAAGTCATGAGTATGTATATTTTTATTTGAATTAAGTTTGTAGATATTGTAAGTGACAGTAAGCAGACAACCTGTTGGACAGTTATGGCAGGCTGGGATGTGGCCCAGACTTCAGAGGTGGACACACATTACTGCTCCACAGAGCTGCAGCCAGCAGGAGAGGGGCTGCTGAAGCTATACCAATTTGCATTATGGGTTATATAATTTAGTGTACCAGATGAAACGCTGACTGACTTTGTTAAGATGGATGTTGTGGAGATGGAGCTCCTTTTTAATTGTACAGATTAAGCAAATTGACATTGACACCAGGTAATAGTGTTTATAAAGAGAAGGCTACATGGACTAAATACATATAGGTCATAGTGCGGATGATGTAACAATTGTTTTAATGAATGAATAATAAAAATGAAATCTACCAGAATTCCTCAGAGCCCCAGGTGAGGTCTTCAAGTTGTTTATCTTATCTAATAGTATCAAAAAAAAAAATCAATCAGAAAATGTATTGATGAACTGGAGCTAGAGCTTTGATCAATTTGTTAGCCTACATTTTCTGTTCCCAAAGCCAAAAATGACCTATAGGTTAATTTACATTGAGAGTACTATATGGCATTAAAAAACAGAATAACCACCTACTGCTATTTTGATTGAGAAACAATAAATTGATTATCAGAACTCTTATTGAAATTCCCTGACCATGGAGCAGGCCTTTTCCTGAAAAGCTGAGTGAAGGGACTATCTTATGTTCACAGAAACTTAGTATCCAGCTAGAATCTGACTCAATTCACCACTGGGATGTTGCTGCAGAAATATCTAACCAAAGTGCTGGTCTGATCTGATTATTCAGATAATACATTCTATATCTTCTCATCTTTAGGACTCCTCTCATTGCTAAGATGTGCAGTCTGCAGCTGTATTGGTTTGCTTCATTCTTCATACTGTGATATCCTCATTTTCAGTTGCAGTCTTCCCCCAACTATGCACTACCCACAGAGCAGCAACTAGGAAGTGAACCTAGAGAAGCATTTAGCAGATAAAGAGCCACATATATCAGGAGTTGGTAGAAACCAAAGACAACAAAAAAGAGTGAATACGGGGCTCACAGTCATCAGGTGGCCACAATATGCCACTGCAAATGAATCAGTGATGTTGTTGCTCAGTAACTGCTCTGTGTGTAAATAAGCAACTGTTGACTAACATGCTCATCATATCAACCTAGAATTGTTGTTTCCACTGTCCCCAAGTGGTCAAAAAAACTTATTGCAGGTTTCAACATGCATAGATGTTATATAAATGTTAAATAGTACATTTTTGCCAATATTCCATTTAAAATCCCAGGAATAACATAGTGATAGTATTCTGTGATTTTCTCTTATTCTGGCCTAGGTGTGACTACCAGCTGAGATACATGGGTAAATGCCCAGTACCCCCACAGTTCATTTGGGTCTATACAATAAAAGTTCATTGCAAAGGTGTTTGAAATTGGCACTATTAAAGTCGAATAAGAACTACATCTTCACACAGCAACACAATGAGCAGGTTCAAACTGGCAGATTAAGTAAAAACACCTATAATCCCATATGAAAAATGATGAACAGGTTCTTCTGTTTCTAGTGTATGCATGTAATGTGTGTAGTGTCATGAACTGAACAGTTGAATTGCAATAAAGTTTTATTTTCTAGAATGCTTTCACACTTTTATCGTTTATAAAGTTATATATACATAATTTGCTCCCATGGTAAATAAAGAGTGGAAAAAGACAGGAAAAAAACATATAAGACAAAAAACTAAAAAAAGTCAAGCACAATCTTTTATACAGAGAACCATAAATCATGAAATATAAGGAATTTTGGGATAATATTGATGTCTAAATAATATCCCCAGTGATTTCTGTACTCATAATTAGAGTTGTGGTTATAGAAACATGAAATGGGTTGTTTGTACTATCATGACAAGGTGCCAATCATTGCCAACAGGCCCCTCTGGTGGAATGTTTGTGTACAGCACGTTCTTCCCAAAGTGCACTTCATAACTGAACTCATATTTCCACAACTGACCCAAGTGTATGCACATTCGCACACTATCCGAAAATATTGTAGGTTTTTTCTAGAGGTTATGGATGAAGCTGAGGTTATTCTATATAATATTTTAATAATTTGATTTTAGACAAGACCCCCTGTTTCATACTTTGGATTGTGACCAAAGCTTTGAAACAATAATCACTTTCTTTCATAAATTGGAGGAACCAGTGCACTTTGTGAAGGACTTATGTATTCATGTATATAGAAAATCATTCACAGCAGACCAGATCCCAAAGGCCTAATACTGATCTGGTGCTGCATACCAAAAAGTGAACAGCGATTTCTTTTCAGTTAGCCTCATTTGTGTGTAGTCTACTGACATGCATCGAAAATCTATTCACACTCACTGGATCATATTTGAGGAAAATGCAATACATGATAGTGATAAACTTATAGTACACTGTGTTATATGTGGATCTGAGAAATGAACTAGAAATGCCTTTGGGACTTGAAATGTACAGTTTTCCCCTTTTTATATTGACTTTGGTTTAAAAAAAATAAATGAATGGCTTAGAATTTTACATGATCAATACAATCCATTAACTGTCTTTAAATAAGGCAACATTCATTACAGGGCGCCACAATGCAATTCATTATGAATTAACGTTTCTGTGACACCACCTAATGAAATATTTATGATTAAAAATCTAGTTTTTCACTGTGAAAACCAGGTCGCAGTCCCTGTTCAAGCTCAAACATATATCAAGTTTAGGCATGCATTCAAACCACTATTGTGCATCTTAAAATGTCAAATAAAGCATCTTGCCTAAGAAATTAAGAGAACACAGCATTTGCAAACTCAAATCCCATGAGGTATATACTAGAAGACTGTCCTCACTGACAAACACATCTTGAAATCTTAAATACACCATTTAAGAGAAATGGCAGATATAAGGCAATTTTTCCAACAGAAGTCTTTTTAAACGCTTTTTTAAAACTTTTTACGTAACTAACCAGTGAAGCGTGTGAAGAACCCCATAAAGTCAGTGCTCTTCATCCAAAACATACTCAGTCTTGTGTTAAACAGTGCATGTTATTTTGAAAATGTAACGAAATCTGATAAGATGTGCATTCTGATGCACCACAAGGATGTTACGATGTATTATACTGAAAGGTATTATTGTCATATCAGAAAATAACATTAAAGAAAACGTGGCATTTAAATTTCTGTGCACGTGTTCCTACATGGGGACCTCCTTTTCCATTCCATGCAGTCAGTCCAGGGGAACATTCACATTACAGGCCATAATGCTCCAATTTTTTTGACAGATCTTATCTTTTTGTGTCAGAGGTTTACGTTCATGTTTAAATTTTTTTTTCTCCACATACATGTCACTAAACTGCTTGGTTACACACAGACACACGAATTCTGATCTGACCCCATAGTCAGAGATTGGACTTGAATAACATCCTAGACCACATGGAAATGACTCAGATCTAGTAGAGGAAAAAAAAATAAAAAATCTGATTTAGCTTGTTCACACTCTTTTCAGATCTGACTCATTTGCACTGCATGAAGCCACTTCAGTATGTAATATCAATGTAGTCCAATTCTCAAGTCTAGTGTAGTTGAGTTCACAGTGTATCAAATTAAAGGAAGTCACTAAAACCTCAAAAATGAAAGGTAGGATATAACCTCTTTTGGACATGCTTTAAGTAGTACACAATGGTCTGATATGAATATAATAGATTTGCGGTGTAACATACTTATGATGCATCCTTATAACCTATATCTCCGTGTAAACTGCAGTACTATATTTTGTGTAATGCAGTGCTTATACTGATGGCATAACATCAAGTTCTTTAAAACCTTATTAATTCACTCTTTGTTAAATCATCACTGCCATCTGTGTTCAGTATGTGAGGATGAAATTAAGTGCTCCCAGTGAGATCAATTGGTATATCCTGCCTGTCCATGTGGTGGATAGATGGCCACTACCCTGCAGCATTATCCGATGTCTTGTTTCTATTTCAGTCATGCAAGTCTCGATGAGTGCAGCCTGAAAATCACAGCACAATAAATTGATTCCTTGGTTGGTTTTGATTTTCTCTTCCTATGCCAGCTAATGAACTGAGAAGCACAGCACTGCTGCTGTCATCTGACCTCTACAACCTCATACATGTAACCAAAGGCCTAATAATGACATGAAATGCCAGTATGCTGACAGTATGAGCCACATTTTTAAGATCATTTCAGTCACTATAGAATACACCAGCTTACAATAAGGCAATGAACCCATCCTATGCAACGCTGACAGAAGAGTTACTGTACGTTTTAAACTGTTTACCAGGACGATACATTAGAAAAAAATAATATATTTACTTCTCAGGTTTTCAATCTCTAAAGCACAGATAAATTCCAGGACACCTCAGATCTCATGTGAATGGGGTGAAGTTTCTGTCATTCTAAGGTCTGCCAGCAATAATGTGCATGGAAAGATAACAGTTTATGGTCCAACATTACAGGAACAGACTAAATGCATCCCACTATCACTAAAGAAGAAGCACTGCGGTTTAAACAGTTCTTGGCCCACTCAGGTTGCTGGACGGAAAATCACCTCCACACTCACACTAAAAACATAAAGTGAAGGAAGTAGTTTTTACTTTTTTCCTATATTTTGTAGATAATATTAATTCTTAATGAAGCATGTCTTTCAGACTCTCACTCTGCAACTCCAACCACCACCTTTAACATTTACCACCTGATGGAACAGTTGGCCCCCCCCCAGCGTTAAGCTTCCTCAGGTGCACTGGGCCTCTTGAGGTCTCTGATCTGCTTAATCAGATAGTTCTTCTCATCACAGAACTGCTCGTCCTCAGATCGGTCTGTCTGGAAGTGGCTCAGGAAGTCCACAAGTTTTGTCTGGTTCTTCAGCAGTATGTCCAGCACTGGCTGAGTCTTGTTGGGGTTTGCGACAAATACCTGTGAGAGGAGAGACATAGATGAATGAACTCACAACTTGAAAAGTTTTGCCGTAACTCAGATAGCTGCATCAGTTCAAACTTTACAAAAACATTCATGTTGTTAATTCAAGTCAACAGCATCTAGCAGTTTTCTGAAGAAGAAAAAAAAAAAGTACTCTGTATGCAGGAGTGAATTGTTGTACTGCTGCATTGTTGCATTTTCTTGGTGCACACCTTGAATACGTGAAACGCTTCAAACTGGATGTTTCGGCTGTTGTCTCTAAGCAAGTTCATCATCAGTTTCAAGTTCTCAGCCCGACTGATGTACTTTGTCATGACAGTGAAGTTGTGTCTGTCCAGGAGAAGTTCCCCAAGGAGCTAAAAATTAGCACATAATAAAGTGAATCAACACACAGTCAGCTACATCATAACTTAATAGTGTTTTTAATTTGACAGAGCCATGAAGCTTGTACCTTCAAAGACTGCCGTTTGGTGACATAGTTGTCAGAATGCAGGAGCTTCTCATATTCTGTGAACACCTAACACACATTTTAAACCAACGTTAGACACATACCTTCAGTTAAAGATCAAAATCCACACCAGCAAGCTCACCCTGTCATAATTGTTCTCCAGGAAATCAGCACACATTATCTTGTGTCTTGTTAGGAGATCCTGAGAGGAAACAGAAGAGACCATCTAAGAACTGTTAGCATAAAGGCACAGCAAACAGAAAGAAAATAAGGCAGTGTACCTTGAATGAAGCAAACGCATCTGAGGCAATATCAAAGGTTGAGAGCTCCACATAATGGAAGAAGGAGTACAACTCTTCAGAGAACAGCACTGTCCGTGCCAAAGCCTCATGACGCAAGCACTCTCTCAGCATCATCCCACAGTTCAGAGCAACTTCTGCACTCTCATATCTGTACAGATTAACACATGGCAGGGCCGTGTCAAGGCAGATGTATCATCACACCAGTTACAAAATGCTCAGGGAAGATGCAACACATAATCTTTACAGTTTTCAAATTATGAAAACTGTAAAGATTTCTAACAGCGTTAAGATGACATTAAAATTGTTTTTACAGTAATTATTACATTTTTTTTTCATAGTAAGGCCTTTTTTCTATGTAAGAAGGTTACTAGTAATAATAATTTTCTAGTAATAAAAATAATTTTCTATAAGGCCACAAGGCAACAGAACCATCACAAGTACACATCAACATTAAATGCCAAGTTTTGATGCCCATTTCTGACAGCTGAACTGAAGGTTCCTGTTTATAGATCTGACATTTTGGATCACAGTTATAAAACACAGAAGAAATCATTACCGAACTGGCAATTGGCAGCAGCAGTTCATCCACCAACTGCAGCCTAAAGACCATAATGCTGTGCAGCCTTGAGACATGGTTGCTCTTTGAGTAAGCAGACTGATTCAGTTTTTAGAGCTGTAAAACCAGCACTCAGCTGTCAGCTACATGTGTAACCCACAAGTGAATAAAACAAGTTCATGCTCGTTCCTCCGGGAGTTGTTGAAACACATACTGGGTAATTTAGAAAATCAAGAGGGATGCTGAAGGAAAGTAATTTCACCAAAAGGGTTTTATAAACCAACTTAAAAAGACAAGACAATACTTTTTAGATTTACTAATGGTATTTGCAATTTTAGCAGCCTCTCAGATAGAAACTGCATTTACCTGGATAAACGAGGTACTCATATCTAACATCAATGTAGGAATTACTCAGTTTCTATAATGTGAAAAGATGGAGTTACCCTTTCAAAAGCATGAAGAGGATCTGTGGATGTGTAGAGATGTACTCTACCGTGGGTGTACGTGTGCCAATCTGACGTCTCACAATATTACTGAAGACATGAACCACATCCTTCTTCCCCTGATTTAAAAAAGAAAAAAAAAAAAAAAGATGACTGGCTGACTGTTTTCTAATGATATGCAAACAAATTTTTGCTCTTAGCGAATATGTTCAAGTCAGTCACACACACTCCGACTGATTTGGTATTTGCAAAGTAATCAATACTTTTTACATACACATGTGCTTTTAGCATGTAATGGAAGTAGTGGTTTAGGAGAAAGCAGCAACTGCTTTTATTTCTTGCATACAAAGCCAGTACAGAGAGACACACATTTTACCCACCTCAAAATCAATCCTCTGCAGGTTTGCGATGAGAGCAATGAGGAGGTTGGTGTTGTACAGTTCCTGTGCAAGTTGGGCCACTGCTTCAGTTTGAGGCTCCTTGTCACCGGTTCCACTAAGTATCTCCTTTAGAGAGGCCAGATTTTTGGACACCTCCTCTGCAACCTTAATTGTAACAATAATAATTTATAACTTAGCCCATGTAAAGTACAATCCAAAATAATAATAATAAAAAAAACATATACCATTACTGACCTTTTCACACTTTTTGCTGTCTCCAGCATCCAGTTTTTCCATGTATGCCACATTCTCCTTTAAACTCTTCACAATTTCAGCTGGACTCTTCTGAGACTTCCCAAAAGGAAAAGGCATGACTGAAGAGATGATAATCCAAGCCCAACTGTCTGATGAAATAAAACACTGTTTCAGTCAAAGCAGCTAGACTTCCTGTACCTCTTCGCATCAGGAAATGGCTGAGAGGGTCACACCTGAAGAAAGCAAGGCTGCAGCTAGAGCTAGGCTCGTTAAATTGCCTGAGTCAAAATCCAAACTCCCAAGGTAAACTATTCAGGTTATAGTGTAAACTCCATAGCACGCACAGGTAGCTAACGCTGCTAGCATTGCATTAGTTAACTAGCTAGCTTTAAAAGACAATGCCCACACATTAGCGCTGAAGTTTTTCATTTTTAAGGCGCTTTACTCCGGGTTGTAAGTACCTCCAAGTTAACACTAGAACAGCCGAATAAAACCCAAACTTGTAGCCGGAACAAGCACATCGCGGAGAATAAGAGCCTCCAACAGTAACGTTAAGTGTTCACCAAAGTTGAGCTAGCTTGTGACCCAGTTAGCTCCTAGTTAGGGAGGAACCAGCAAACCAACGACAGCACACAGACAGGGAGCACCGTGTAAAACACACACAACACACTGCTGAGATATCCAGGCCAGCTTGTCCAGACTCACCGACTGAACTCTACTTCTGAAGCTGGAGGAGGCTCTGCGGCTGAAGGTTAGCTAGCAAGTTGTCTGACTTTCCTTTTCCACCGAAACGTCAGGCTTAGTTTGTCTGTAACGTTATCTGAGATCTGTAGTTATTCAACCTGAACTAGCTGTAGCTACAAGCTGCTGAAACGGACGACCTTCATAGCGGTGAGATTTCATAAAAAAACTCCCTGATGGAGATCGTGTATCGCCTAACTTGCTAGCCGCCTAGTTGTAAAGAGAGTGTGCCGGAGCTAGTCCGTCTGACAACTTCATTTCCCTATTCTGGTCTGTTAAAACCCGTCCTCTCCCCATCCCAGGGACACTGGGCGGCTGTGTTTTGAGTTGTAAAATGACAGCCACTGACTTTAGCCAATCACATTCACCAAAGCTGTGGGTCCGCCTTCTCCGCTATGGGTGTGCATGTTTCGCATTTTCTTATTTTGTGTAGTGTCTACATAAAATCACAGTATTATGAGGTGTTGTAGAATGAGACCATGAAATGAGGTCTAAATGTACAAATACAGTGACAAAAAGAGATAGATAGATAGATAGATAGATAGATAGATAGATAGATAGATAGATAGATAGATAGATAGATAGATGCGAGATGTTAACTACAATATGAAAACCATTGGAAGGTTTGTAGTCACTAAATCACATTATACAACTTTATAACTGTTCAGACAATAGTTTTCTGAATGACATGTCTGCTCATTTAAACAGCAAAGCAGCTACCTTTCAATATCTCTGCTAAAGTTTTGCTTTTTTATTAGTCTCATAATTATCATTTACACTTGCTCGATCACCTCTTTTCTTTTCATATTGATAAAAGAAGTCCACTTCAATCTAAATGACAGTTTGCACTTCTTAGTCAACTCTGTGTGAGCTTGTTTGTGGATGAATCGACACTGAAAAAACACAGCTGCCCAAGAAACATGAAAAAGCGTGTAATTTATCCAGTTACCTTGTAAACTGTTATTCTCGATTAAAATACATACAGATCTTCCTATGTGAATCTAAGCTCTGACTAATTTATGTTGAGTTGAATGTGAAAAAGCAGTCAGACCTTAGACCAGGTCATAGTAAAATGTTATATCTGCTGCCACTGTAGATGACACTGTTAACTTTGAATAAAAACATTGCTCTTTATTCTTAGATGTGTGTTTTATATTGTTGTTCACAAGACTGTGTTAAATTAAGCTGTTTCCCACAGGTTTTAACGGTTCAGCTTGCACCTTGTTCCCATCAAATGTTTCTGGTAGCGTTTAGTTTTTGTCAAGTAAAGTCTTCACATTAAGGATTTTATACAGAACTTGCTCAACATATTTGTAACATTTGAGGCAGTGTGTCATGACTGATTGTTATTACAGCCTTGAACAAGTCCTTTCATAGTCATTTTATTATTTTTAGGAAATTTAATGCAAAACAAGACCGTAACTTATGAAATGTTCCTTATTTTTGTATGACAAATTGACCTGAAAATACCTGCAACAACTCTTATTTTAATTCATTATGAAATAGCACTAGTGGTAAATTTGCATGAAACATGGCCGGGTCATATGTATGTTTGGGACACAGGACGTCAGTTTCCATGAGGTGCTTTGGCTTCCTACATACTCTGGCTCTTGTATCTTGAACTATTGCAACATAGGCTCGTCAACAAGACTTTTATTTTGAAAGTGACTCGCGGAAGTCCCGTTGTCCTAGCCGTAGTAGTTAGCTTGATGCTAGTGTGAAAAGCACACGATCACTTCTGAAGGACGGAAAGAAACACAGCCATTGCCCGGAACACTTTTCCATCTTTTCTACTGTCTTAGCGTGGTGAGATTTCACCAACAGGTAAGACGGGAGCTGTGTACCAGCGGCTGGATGAGAGATGATGTATTATGTGGCCTCTTGTCGTTTCAGGCCATTTTGCTGGCGTACAAGCTGAGCTGCTTTCTTTTCACGGGGATACATCACGTATGGCGCTCTTTACTTCGAAACGGGTTGCAAAAACCCGCGCCTGTCATGATAATTTCCCACATTTAAAGGGAAATATTCGCACTTTTCTGCTTCCAGTAGACACATAGTGTCGAAACTGTCATATTTTCCCACCGTCGATCTTTATTTTCCAGCATGAAAAGGCCTTGGGAGAGATTTCGGGGCGTTGAGATAATCATAGTGAAAACTGTTTGCAGTTAAAGCTAGTTGAGTGGGGAAAGACACACACACCCCCTTTAATTCAAAACTTCAGGGAAAATTTGTGGCACTTTTTGTGTTACACTTGTTCTTGTAACAAATCGACAACAGTAGGGAGACGTAGCCCAGGACTGTGGTGTGAGAGCGTTTCAGGGGAGGGCAGAGGTAGAAATAGGGATATTTGGTCTTATTTACACGGCCAGCATTGTGTGTTTGCTGCTGTAACGTTAGCCGCCGCAGTGAAATCCTGGCCCTGCTATCATGGCTGTAATGGCTCTATCAGGGCGTCGCAGCACTCTGCTATTGGTTTATTTTATTTTTTTCATAACACCCAGTTTCGTTTGTGGACTGTTAAGAATTAGAGTAACTTAGATCTTTTTAATCCACGTATTTCATGTATCTGCGGCGCCCGCAATGCATTATGGACAAAACACCGTCTGCAAATGACACGCACATTTGGAGGTTTGATTTACACCTTTACTCTGAAAAATATAGTGATGGTTTTGCATTACTGTTTATAATACACATCTCTTAGCTGAAAATGGCACATGTAAAGAATCAAACGTGTGTGTGTGTGTGTTCAGTGCTTATCACAACAGGCATTACAATCTAAAATTTCAGAATTTCTGCAAAAAATATTATTTTGGAGATTGGGATGCAGGTTGTGGCAGAGGATATGTGGTAGAATATTGGAGTAATGTATGAAAAATGGGAATAACAAGTATGTTATTGTTAATGTTACAAGGTAAACCTTGTGGTTAATGTAAACTGGGATGCAAAAGATCTGGTCATCCTGGTCCTCTTCCTACTGATTTCCTTTCCTGTTCTTGTTTAATTTAGTTAATTCCAGCTTGTTTGATTTAGTCTTGGGGTGACTTCTAAATGTTGCTAATTGCAGGCCTGGACTGTGCTTACACCATCTTCACCTGTAACATTTTTAATGATCCTTCCTCCAACAAAATTCACATTTTACCAAATTCTGGCATTTTCCCGCTGTCTTAGATACTTTTAAAGACACTTATTTTTGTGGATTTTAGTCTTCATACTACAGGATAGTAGGAACAGTGCAGTCAACCCAACTTAACCAGGATCAGAAGTTGAAAAAGACTCCAGCTGTACTTCTACAACAAATGTGTGCGTCCCATGTGCAATCCATCAGGAGATTTGCTGAGCTACACTTGAATAGCGTTTTTCTTCTTTTGTGAGTTTTTGTTGCTCAAATTTGGAGTTATTTGAAGTAAAAGTTGAGTTAAAGTTTTGTTTCCAGCTGTTTTTGGGAAAGAGTTACGAATGGCACCTTTCCAAAGATTCATTATTTCACAACACTGGCTTTTAGATGGTGGGGAAAAAAACTTTGATCTTCAGAAGTTGCCTTCCACAGTTTAGTCTACAGTAACTGAATCAGTAATGCAAGTTCACAGCCCAGACTATGGACACATTTTTATTCCTAAATATGAAAACGTTAATAATGAAACAGTCTCTATTAGTATATTATCTTACTGCTAATATGTTGGGTCGTCATTTGCATCATCCAGTTTTTATCTTCATTTTCAAAGAGACTTAGCCTCCTCCACATACTGTATGCATTAGAAGTGTCATGGCATCCTGTTTGAATCAGATATGAGCTGTGATAATGAGCTAGATGTATGACTAAGGAATCGATGTGTTTAAAAGCAGATTTGGTTGTATAGTAGAAGACAGACAATTGTTTTTGCATCTTATCACTCTCGCTATAACACATTTGTTGATGTCGTTTTTATTTTTATGTTGCTGTTGTTTTTAGCCAGTTAGGCAAACAAAAAAAAGCCTTTGGGCATGTCAGGACAGAGGAAAGGAGCTGCAGCACGGCTGCCTAAATGTGCCTTCTGCAGAACCAACCGGGACAAGGAGTGTGGCCAGCTGCTGGTGTCTGACAGCCAGAAGGTGGCAGCCCACCATAAGTGCATGGTGAGTGGATCACATTGTTCTCAACTGTGACGGTGATCCTTCTAGCCAAACTCATACTGTTGTAATCATTATTACATATATATATATATATATATATATATACACAAATATGTAATGTTGTTGGTATATTTTTTGAAAGACTCCAAAATTTCTTTTTTGTTCACTTGCATGGTCAAGGCGGCTGATTTTCTATATTTTTGCTGTTTTCCGCAAGTCCCACAGAGACTAAAATCAATACGTGAATTTTGTGTACTCGCCATGTCTGTTAACCTAGAACCTTATTTAGTTTATTGGTCTGTGCTGCAGAGCTTCATTATTGTACAAAAACTATTAAAAATGTCACATCACCTCCAGTAAGCAAACCTGCTGCACAAAAACATGCTCCAAACTCTGAAAATGGCCATTACAGTATCTGACACAAGAAACAATTAAATGTTAAAATAAGGTGAGATTGTTCTCCTCTTTATGCCATGGATATATATACAATAGCTTCTCACACAACACATCATAGCAAGATTACAACACATATTTTCATGTCAAGAAACATGTTGCCCAATACTGCGAGGTGGCTTACTGTCGATTTTTTTTTTTTTTTTTTTTTTTTTTTTTTTTAAATAGTACTCTGACAAAAATGGGGGTGTGTGGCATAAATGAACTAACATATTATGGTGAGTACATGAAACTCACTGCTGGTTTTGTGGAAAAAACAAACATTTAGAAAATCCAAAACGTTATCTTTCCTCTTCGTAACACTGATGCTAATAAAACATTCACATTTTTGTTTGGTGGAAAGTGATCCATTAGAAGTGGTGAAGTGAAGCAACACATGCGTGTATGAGGACTGCAGGAACTTGGCCATTATGGTTTTCATATTTGTGCCTTGTAGCTTTTCTCTTCTGCCCTGGTCACATCTCACTCTGACAGTGACAACATCGGAGGATTTTCCATTGAGGATGTGAAAAAAGAGATCAAGAGGGGAAATAAATTGGTAAGTAGCCACAGTATGTCTTTGTGTTATATTGTGAAATCCACTGTATATAAAATATTACATTTTAGATACTAACAAATAATGAAAATGGCAGCGTACATAGATTTACGAATGTTTTAATTTACAGCCTATTTAATATATATATTTTTTGTCTTTTTTTATTATATTGAGTGCATCTGTGCTGTCTTCCCTGTTGAATTCAATTTGTTTTTCTCTTGCAATGAGCATATTTGCCCCACGGAGGTATCATTTGATGGGATTTGCATATGGGCTTTCAGACAGTTGGGTCTCTCAGGGCCCCATCAGCTTTGCAGAGAAATTATTATTCAGATCCACATCACAAAGTCAAATTTCCCATAGCTAATTGACGGTACATTATAGTTGTGAGCTGTATTTCAAGACAATAAATGGTTCTGGAGCAGCACATGTTCTGTTGATTTTTCTGAAAGATGCAGCTGTGTTTCGTTTCCCTTCAGATGTGTTCTTCGTGTCACCGCCCAGGTGCCACTATCGGATGTGATGTGAAGACGTGCCGGAGGACGTATCACTATTACTGCGCTGTGAAGGACAAGGCCCAGATCAAAGAGAATCCTTCACAGGGGATTTACCTGTACATACTTTTACCCTTGGGCTTTCTGCAAATTCATCTAAAATAAATGAAGCTGTTTTTCATTCAGGCTCAATTAAATTAAAATACATATATATGTTTTTTTGTTTGTTTGTTTGTTTTTGTATCTGGATGTAGTGTTTACTGTCGCAAACACCGGGATGCTTCTCAGGATGGCCTTCAAGGTAAAGTATGTTTAAGCATCTGTTATACCACTAAATTACATGGACGATTAGATTTTCAGCTGGATATCTTAGAGCAAATGAATATGATTTGTCTGATTCACTGTATTTCTCAGTGACTTGTGTTGATAAATTCTAATATTACTACAAAACATGTTCACAATTATTTGCTTTGTACTTGTACATTACATTACAGTATATTTAAGTTCCTGGCCTGTTCCTGAAATTTGCGTCATTTTATAAGTTATTTTCATGCAAAAGAAAAATCTGCCTTTTTCATGACTTTGTTTGTATGCTATTAGACGAAGAGAGAGGTGTGGCCAACGATTCAGACTCATCGCCACCACAAAGTAGGGGCAGAGGAAGGTTTGAGAAGGGGAGGGCCAAGGTGGGAGCTCGTGGCCAATCAGAAGACGCACGCTCCACTTCCTCACAGGCTGCGGACGAGGAGAGCTCCTCCCATGTAAGGCAGCACATATGTTATGGTCTGTTGGTTGTGAGGGGCCTGTTTTTCAGTGTTGTTCTATGCGCTCTAGCGGGACAGGTCTCCTCTTCGGGCCAGCCCAGGAGACGCCGGCCAGCGCTGTGGATTTTGCCACGCTGGTGAGGAAGAAAATGAAACAAGAGGCATGCTTCACACCGATAATTCCAAAAAAGTAGCTGCGCATTATAAGTGCATGGTAAGATTGTGTGTGCGACATGTTACAAAGTACTTTACTATATAAATGTGCATTAACAGTACGACCACTTCATCTGAAATCCTAATCTCTGATCCATTACAGCTTTTTTCATCAGGGACAGTGCAGCTGACTACTACATCACGGGCTGAATTTGGGAATTTTGATGTGAAAACAGTCATCCAGGAGATCAAGAGAGGGAAAAGAATGGTGGGATTCTGTTGCTTCAGTTTTAAAACCAGTTTTTTTGAAATCTTTGTATCATTAAAAACTAAATGATTGGCTCTGTTTTTTCAGAAATGTACACTCTGCACTCAGTTGGGTGCAACCATTGGGTGTGAAATCAAAGCATGTGTGAAGACCTATCACTATCACTGCGGCCTGCAGGACAAAGCCAAGTATATTGAAAACATGGCACGCGGCATCTACAAGTGAGCTCAGCTTTTACAGATACACACAGATTTTCACTTAAAAATAAAGGTCACTCCATGGCCAGATTTGGACATTGGTCATTTGACTGTATCACTTTATGCTGTATGTGAAAATTTCTTGCTAAGTCATTTGCACTTGCGTGTGTTAGCAATCTTAAATGTATTAATCCTTTTCTAACATTTGCAAAGCCATTGACCACTGTGCAGCAAAACCTCTGTTTGCTTGTATTGGTTTGCATTACCCTGTTATCTTACTTAGAGGTCTTTGTGTGTGTGTTTTTAGACTGTACTGTAAGAACCACAGTGGCAACGAGGAGAGGGATGAGGAAGATGAGGAACGAGAGAATCGCAGTAGAGAAAGGGCAGCGACTGACCACGGAGGAACACGGTCAGCGCAAGTGAATGGCAACTAGGTATTTAGGTTAGTAGTAGTAATTGTAAGACAGAGGAACTCTGTTGAACTGCACTGACTGTACACATTGAGTGTTAAACATGATGTAATTTCATTGGTGCTGTTCTCACAGGTTATTCTGGTGGACGTGATGTGAGAAAACAGAAGAACTCAAAGACATGGGAGAGATACATTTCATACAAAGTCAAAGCCTACTCACAAAGTCGTAGTCCTCAAGCGCCCAGGAGTCCTTCACATGGACTCTTCCAGTAAATGGACACGATGTCCTAATGTGCGCCAGATGTCTTCTTCATGAAACCCTGTTTTGAGTTGATTGGATGAGCGTTTCACAGACTGAAGCTATTCTGCAGAGCATGGGACTGCTGTGGGATCATGAAAAGCTGCAGTGAATCTCTCCCAAGGGGCAGTTATGGGTTCAGTTTCAAATACATGTATTATTGCTGTGAATAAGAATACTGATCTTCTGATTGTCACTCACTGCCCATGTCACCACAGGACCCCACTTGTTGAAATCGATACAGTCTTCTCTAGCTTCAAAAGGACTCACTTTTTAGAGGGGTCTGTTTGTTACTAGTCTCTCTATGGAGTTGTGCAGTTTGATTACCTTGTTTCTGTAATCATGTCTTAAAATGCTCTTTTCATGTTAGCCTTTCTTTCTTGATATTTACTATTTTGCTACTGTATTATCATCATGAGTAATTTTGAATATTTGGAGTTCAGACAGTCACGATTACAAGTTTTGCCAGCATGCACTTGGACTTTCCCACTGGTAAAGGTGGCGTTTTTTATTTAGCTGCTAAAGGGCAAAGTAGAGCTCTTTAGAGGAATTGGCTTGACTTTGTTTGGTGTACTGTTACTTGTATCTCTACAAATGTATCCATCAATGATTGGAAATAGAAAATATTTTATTTTACACATTTATCGAGTGAACTGCATCTTTAATTTGAAAGTGTGTTTGTAATAAAAACACAAAGCAGTGCTCATGATTGATAACAGTGTTAAAATTTCAGATTTCTGGTCAGGAAATAGGAGTGAGGAATGCTATGCCACCTGCGATATCAGACCATGCTACTCTGCACAGTTACCTTCACTGTTATCTCTCCATTCAGGTCTCACATGCTCCATCCGGAACACTCCCTCTGCAGCTGTTGCACTTTGTATGCATGTCAATTCATTTAAGTGTAACAATATTATTTTACTTAGACGAGACAGGAGTAAGTTCACATTAAAGTGTGTTATAGTAAAACCTTGATGTAGTATATACTACAAGTCAAATCACAACTATGCAAGCTTTAAAATGTTAGTAGTAAATAGTAAAGTTGTAAGTAATCAGGATTTTATTGGTATCATAAAGAGGGAACAGTGCCTTTATTGGTAAACCAGGAAATTTACTTCATTCTGTTTAAGTGTGCACAATACCAAAACCAGGCATGACGCAGCTAAATAGAGTTTAACTCCCTACTACAGTATCTCCTGTGAAATACTTAGTGTACAGTAAAGTATATCCAATATACTAAGTATCACAATATACTCTTTTTGCAGTTAGTGCACACAAAATACTTTGTACTAAATTATGCAATAATGTGTGTAGCCATAAACCAAGCAGCAATCTTAAGTGCCAATGCCAAAAGATAAAGCAAAATATGTTTTTAAAGATTTAACACATCTTCATAGGAACTGAGCATGAACACAGCTAGTCTCTGCTGTGAATAACAGCAACAAATAACCATATTGATACTGGCAATAGCTGTAAAACACATCATAGGGCCAGTAATAAAATTCTGTTTGGGAAATGCAGAATCTCTGATTAACCTATTTTGTTGGCTTAATAACTGTCGCATTTTATTATACTGAACCTTTAATGGGAGCACACTTAGTTGTCAGTTTATTAGGTACACCCAGCTACATACAGTGTAATACAATATTCCTGACAACTCATCCTTCAAGGCTATACTACAGACCAGTCAAAGTCCTGCATTCAAGATCCAATTTAAACATACAGGAGTATTATCAGAAAAATGTACTTAAAAGTATCAAAAGTAAAATGTGTTATATCCTCAGTGATATCTTGTTTTATGATGTTATTAGATTTTTATTACTGATGCATCAGTGTGTAAGCAGTATTTTACTGTTGTAGCTGGTTGGTGGAGCTAAACTACTTTATACAATTTAGTAAAGTGGTTCCTGCTTCTAAGCCCATCACGGGCCTTTCTGTGTGGAGTTTGCATGTTCTCCCTGTGCTTGTGTGGGTTTTCTCCAGGTACTCTGGTTTCCTCCCACAGTCCAAAAACACCTATGTCAGGTTGACTGGAGGCTCTACAGGAGTGATTGTGCGTGGTTGTTCGGCTATATGTGGCCTTGTGATGGTAAACCAGGAAATTTACTTCATTCTGTCCAGAGTGTACCCCTGCTTTTCACCCAAAGAGAGCTGCAATAGGCTCCAGCAGATCCCTGTGACACTAAGTAGGAATAAGTGGGTATAGATAATGGATGGAGTCGTGTTTTTTTTCCTTATGATGTTTCTAATGACAAAGACCTCATTGACGGTTCCAGCGGTAACGTTTTGAATCACGTGATCGTTTCGCTCCAAAGTACGAAACTATTTTGTCTTTGCTTTTTCACTTCGTTTACTACTTTTGAATAAATTATTTTATCACTATTTTTCAAATTCAGCTTCTTCTGGCTTTTGACTTTGTGACATTTTTGAGGCGTTTATTTATTTATTTTTTGCATTAGCCACATGAACTCTGAGAGAAAGAAGGTTCTGTATCCTTTAGTGTTTGTATCCGCAGGCCCCCACTGTTGTCAAAGCAGGTATCATATCATAAGTGAACACTTCGTCAAACGAGTGCAGTGTTTTGGTGATGCAGTCGGCTGTGCTTCTGAGAGAAAATCACCTTAAAAGAACAGCCTCCACATTAGCTCTACACAGTGGTCAAAGTCGGCAGCACCCCTCACGGCCCCCCACCCTACCCATGTCAGCGGGGCGAGGCCAACTCGCTCCTGCTCGTTTGATTGGCCGGTCGCGGTCTCACGTCATCTTCCCTGGCCCTCAAAGATACAGCAGAGCCGCATCCCGGAAAAAGACAAAACTACATAGCGGTTGTGTCGAGGGAGTTAGCCGCCTCCATGTGTGTGCTGCTGTCACAAGGGTGAAGAGTTCTTAAAACAACCCGAGAACAGACGTTGGTCTCGTCTAACTAAAGACTTCGGTGGACTCCATAACGCTGACAGGCAGGGACCGACGCGGACATGGCGACATCCAGCCCCTGCGTTGTGGTAAGTCCCCCTCAGCAACCAGAGTGAAAGAAGAGACAGAAGGTGGGTGTTTTACGCTTGGTTAAGCTCTTTGATATTAACAGGTAAAATACCTGTCTGTGCACTCCCCTTGGTAACACACTTTGGCATAAATACCGCAGTGTATTGTCAGGGTCGCGTGGCCTGCGCCTATGGAGACAGACACGCGCTCTCCACGCTTGACGTACGTGACGCTAGAGACGTATCTGCATAGACACATTTATGTCTGGCAGCAGACACAGCAATAAACATGCTACCAACAAGGGGCGTGTCTGAGCGCGTCCTTCTTGTAGCATTGGTTACAAATAATAATAATAATAGGAGACATTGTTTTAGTTTCTATACTTAGCGTTAACTGTGACTCATTGACTTAGCATTTTAAATCCACTCAAAACGTCATGTCTGCGGACACAGTATCATTTTAAATAGAGCAAGATGAGTGTACAGGCAAAATTTGAATTTGCTTTAAAGGGGAAGTCTGTCCCTGAAACGGGAACAACACACAGATTTGGTATCTCTAAGCTTCAGAGCAGGTGTGAACTGTATTGTAAGAGCTGTCTGGTTGTGCGCAGTGGCTGTAAAAGCACAAGGTTTTGTGGGATCTATGCACATGGTAATTCACAATACAGATAAGATGGCTAGACTACAGTGTCCTGTGCAAGTAAATAACCAATGGTCTTTTTTTTTTGGCCTTGCTAATGTTTTATTGCCATCAAGTCCTATCAGACTGGTGGACCCACTTGCAGGCACAGATAATGCTAAATGAACATTTCAAATGAAGTCAGCTGAACGGTGCAGTTGTCAAACATGGACTTTGGTAGCACAGACATCAAGGTTGCCCTCCCATTGACCTCAGACCAGCTCACTGGGTTATTTGTCATGTTTTCCTTTGTAGCTCTGTTTCTACTGGTAACAAACCCATGAGTGATGGTGTAAAATAGTCCTTCAAATCATGTGATCACAAAGACATCTGCTCAGTGTCAGTCCTCATTCTTTGTAACTGAAAGGGTGTAGCCCAAACAGATGGATGCATTTTTTTTCTGTTTCAGCAGGCATAATGTGACAGGCTTTATTCTACAACAAAATGTGGTTAGAGGATGAGCAGTAGGCAACCCAGAGTTTAGTAAAGTATGAGATTGTGTTGGCAAACTCCAAATTCTGCACCAGGGTAAATACTGTGAGTCTGCTTATGGTCACTCAGATAATTCACACAGCACCTTTAGGTTCTGCACCAGCCTTTCTAGCCATAATATAATACCAGTTATTTTGACTGAGTTCATGTGATATGAAGTTTGAGCTACAGCAGGAAATTTGGTTAAAATATAGGCAATTCACATTTATAGAATTAAGTATTGGTTTTCTGGAAGGACATCTCAATTGCCATCATTTTATTATTTTTATATAATCACTGTCAAAGGGTATCGATTGAAAAGTAGACCAACATTGACATCGTTCCCTGCCCCTGCACTGCCCTGTGTCAGATGAATGTCACATGTCCAAATCTAAATGACCCTGAGATTTGTTTAACTGTGTCCTCATCTATTTCAGATCAGTGATGATGAACAGGGGTATGACCTGGACCTTTTCTGCATACCAAAGCACTATGCAGCTGACCTGGAGAGGGTCTACATCCCACATGGACTCATCATGGACAGGTGAGTTAGCACATTTTTGTGGATTGCAGCAGTTAGGGTTGTCTTAATGATTGGTAGAGACCTACAATGGTCCTGATGGACTGTTTTTCTGTTTACATTTGCAGATTTGGGATTTAATGATTGATACAAATAATGTTTTGGGTTTCTTGTGACATTTCTTTTAACTGAATGTCTGGGGTTAATATGCTTTAGAAATTGCAGCTCTGCCTGCTGAACGAGACTGAGCACAAATGGAAACTACTGCTGACAGTAACTGAAGATTGAGATGACTATTCTCTCTCTTTATCCTTTCCACATGACCCCAGGACAGAAAGACTGGCCAGAGAGATTATGAAGGAAATGGGGGGGCACCACATCGTGGCTCTCTGTGTGCTCAAGGGGGGCTACAAGTTCTTTGCAGACTTGCTGGACTACATTAAAGCACTTAACAGGAACAGTGATCGCTCTATCCCAATGACAGTTGACTTCATTCGCCTCAAGAGCTACTGTGTAATCTATCAGTTTTGTCTTTTCAGTACTATTTCAGATGTGCTGTACTAATACTCCTTTTTTAAGCTCATAGCAGTCACATTCTGTTATTCTAGCTATTTTGTTTAAAATATCTCCAGATTGGAATGCTTTAAGGTGCTTTTTGCATTATTTGACCACTAGCAACATTATTGAGCAATGCAAGCCACACCAGTGGTTTCATACTTGAAAAGTGATGTCTCAAAGTTAGTAGCCATGGATGTAATGAATGGAGGATTTAAAGTCAAACATCTGCTCTGTAGGTGCTTTATAAGGGCTGAAGTGCTTTCAGTCTGTGTACCTGGTTTAAATAGCCACAAAACAACCTGTTGTCTGATAAACTTTCTTTGCTTTTACAGCATATAATGTGAAGTCTAATTCATTTTTGTCTTCACAGAATGACCAGTCCACAGGTGAAATCAAAGTAATCGGTGGGGATGATCTCTCTACATTGACAGGAAAGGTAAGAAGCATGAAGGGCAGCATGATTATAACTAAAACTTTCAATCTTTGACACTGTGATAAGATCTTGTCACTCTTCCAATGATATTTTCCTGTGCCACAGCCAAAGCGATGCAAAAAACTCAGTATTACTCATGTCATATTCCTATTGAGTCCAGCTGCATGTTAAAATAACATGTCCAGTGTTTTTCACTAAAATAATGGTAATGTGCTTTTCTTTCACACAGAATGTCTTGATTGTTGAGGTAAGTGCTGAGATTTTTCTTCTGTAACAAAGAAGGAAAGTTTCAATATCAGTATCACTAATAAGGGTTTGTCATGCTGTTTCAAGGATATTATCGACACAGGAAAGACAATGAAGACATTATTGCAACTCCTCAAACAGTACAATCCCAAAATGGTTAAAGTAGCAAGGTAATCTTCTATCTGTATTGTATACACTATCGTGATTCAAAAGGAATCATATTTTCTCATTATTCCAATAATAACAGTTTGAAGTGGCTCTTATCAGTTCTTCATACGGCTATCATCTATTTTGATAATCACCTTGGTCTCTGTCATCAGTTTGTTGGTGAAAAGAACGCCAAGAAGTGTTGGCTACCGACCGGACTGTGAGTTTATATTAATGTTTTAACTAACCCTTAAATTTTATAGGTAGCAGCATATACAATTTGTGCTTTTTAATGAATGCTTTGCATGACTTCATGCCAATATTATTAGTTTTACCACTATAAAGATGCTAAAGTGACTGATTCACCTGTTTCCTTTCAGTTGTAGGATTTGAAGTCCCTGACAGATTTGTGGTGGGATACGCGCTGGACTACAACGAGTACTTCAGAGATCTAAATGTAAGCATTTGAAATAGAAAATGAAACATGAAGTAACTTATTAGTTAATGTTAAGTCTGATCAGGCCAAATCCCTCTAAACAAATAGTATAAACCAACAGTATGCTGCAATACTCATTGATCCTTTTCTGTTTCAGCATATCTGCGTCATTAGTGAAACAGGGAAGGAGAAGTACAAGGCATGAAGATCACTTTTTAGCCCCTGTAAATGTATGGTTATGGCTTTTCATTTTGCAGTTCATTTTATATTCTATTATTTCATATGTGTCGTAAAAATACTCTGCTCAGGGTCCCTGAGGATACACTCAGATAGTGATAATCCTGACAGTCACGTTTCCTGTTTTAGCCACCTCACATAGATTCATCTTAGATAAATTTAGATAGAACCTCATCTCTGTTGAACAACATGGAGGCCAGCTTTGCCTGAAAGTTAGTACAATGCTTCTATCCCCCCACATTAGTAATTATTTTTTTAAGCAATGGAGTAATTTATTTAAAGCAGTGCTGCTAACTTGAAGTACAAAATCCCAATTGTTCTACCATAATGTTTCTCACATTTGGCAGCCTCTTATTTTATAATATGTTGCTTTGATTGTCATCCTACCTTTACCTGAAACTATAAATATTGGCTCTCTTAAAAAGGATGTTACATTTTCTTGACATCTATGTATATTTTGGGACAAAGCACTTTTCCATGTCACTGTGTTGTGTGATAAGATTGTCTTAAGATACACTTCATAAAAAAGTAACACAAATATGGGCTGCTGTCCCTAATAAAATGCATGGGTATGCTGAAGATGAAATATCCTCTTTTTTTCTGACTGTTAATGAAATATTTAAACAAAACACACATTCATCCAGTTTCTTTGAGTAACCTAAAAGACAAATCTTTTTATGCTGGAAAATATGTAGGCTGCTGTTTACAGGTGAGTAAATGTTCAATTGATATTTCAACTGAAGGCTAATGCTATTGAGTTATATGTTGCACTTCATCAGTATCCCCTTGGCATTGAATCAGACATAAATGAACTACTTTTTAATAATGTCCACAATATAAAATACTAGTGCTGTAAACCACTGGCATTAAATGCTCACACCCTTCCAATGACTTGACTTTGAAGACCAAGGCTCTTATTTGTACACCAGGTCAGTAGTTGGACTAAGAATACATGTCTACCATCATTAACAGCCAGGAAAAGGTTATACAATCTAGCTTAATACTCCAACTGAATACCTGCTGATGGCCATTTTTCTTTGAACAAATGATTGCTTTATTCTTTTGACCATGCTGGTCTTGTTTCCTGTATTTTCATATATTTTACATTTACTGATTTTTATTCTGGGTGATTAGCAAATTTTGAAAAGTCATTTGAGGATTTGTCATTTTAAATGTCTATTTAACGATTGTACTCATTTGTATTATGAATGAAAACAAACATTTGCTGGCCAAAGCTTGATAAACACAGGGCGTTTTACCACGGACAGTACAGGTCTAGTTTTCCCAGGACCCAATTCGCCACATTGCTCTTGAGCACGCCGGCGAGTGGAGCGGTTTCATTGGACAGGTCTGCTAACGTTAAAAGGGGCGTGAAACTAGCAGCTAGCAGCTGTGTGATCATCTGGGATCCTGTTCATTTTTGGCGGCGCCTGCAGAAACGATGAACTAGACAGTGGAGCCTGTTATATTTACAACAAACACAGTTTAGTGTACTTCTGCGAGCCGTAGTAGCGGTCAGGCTGATGGTCAGGAACATTTGGTGCAATGGTGACCCGGCCTCGCTCCCTGGACACGGCATTGTAATGCTAACTTAGCTCGTTAGCTTATCAGGCTAGGTAGCTGGATTCATTACTAGCTAGCAATAGTTTGGCTTACATTAGCTACCTGCGTTAGCTACAGGGTAGGATTGCGAGAACCACGTAGCAGCATCGTTAACCTTACCGTCACCTACGTTAAATATAGCGTGAACATTCATTTTGTACTCAACTAGCTGACTAGTTTGGCTAACGTGAGCTAATGTAGGGCGCTAACATGCAGGAGTAGTCGAGCGGACTCACCGGTTACCGGGCATTGTGCGGTATGTAGCCATGACATGCTAACCATCCAGCAGGAGAGTTGTGACTGGTCGTAAGGTTAACACAGAGCGACTGTCGGTGACCGTGTAGTCGCCATATGTAAAGGTGCACAGATAAGGTTGTTACGGTAAATAGCCTGCGTTAAGTTGCTTCAGCGCACAGTCACACAGGCGACAGGGCCTTGCAAATCGCTGAGGGCTATCTATATTGCGTTGGCTAGTTTGTTTCTCAGCTCGGTGGCCCGATTAACGATGACTCTCCAAAACACGTGAAGTTAGCAAAGTTTCGGAGAGCAAACATGTAACATCACTGAGCTGTTGGAGAGTTAAAGGTTCGTGGACTGGTGACAGGCAGTAATAGCTAGCAAAATGAACAACTCCGGAGTCTTGCCCCAAGAAAAGATGGAGCTGGATCTGGAAATTTCATCTTCGTTAGTTCAAAACGACGGGCACTTGAGAAGATCCAACAGTGCACCCATGATAAATGGCTTAAGGTTCAACAAAATGACATAGTTAAAATAATTTACTGCTAACACCTTTTTAATAGAATATATCTGTACGTTTTCGTTCACGCTGAAGTATATGCAGTACCTTAGCCTCATTTGTGGAAGACACATGACATATGGATGGTCTTTGAAATTGTCCTTGCAGTGATAACTCCCAAGTGTTCCAGAGAGAGGTTCTGCGTAGCCGGAGAAATAGCACTACAGTTGTCAACAGGCCCAACATGGTAGAAAACACTCATTAATTCACATTTACTCAGGTTACTTGTGTCTGACTTGGTCGGTATTGAATACTGGGCTGTTCACTCACATCCTTCTTCACAGGTTCCTTCATCACCTATTCGTGTCCCCAGCACCAGGCTTCATCAGATAAAACAAGTAAGAGAAGGTGCTGCTGTTGTGTTGGGAGAAATGTTTCATGTTAAAGAACAGCATGTCAGACCACTGTCTCCCTCTCAAGCCATAGGGAGTATTGGTGTTTGGAAACATGCTAGAGTAACACTTTTTTTGGAGTTCACAGGGCCATAGTTCTTACAGAGTTGATCAATTGGTAGTATCAGACTCCAACAGTAGAACTGGTTAAGTTCTCATCTACTTGCTGAACTTACATTTCCATTAGTGAAGTGTAGCACAGTTCAGTTTTAGCTTTTGAGATGGGATGTGGGTTAGATCTTGAAGTCTGAATCAGACCTTGCTACAGTGATATGAAATAGTGATGGTTATATGGTATGCTGAAAATCAGTTTGAACCACCTGTGTTATTCCAAAAAGCTGTTGAAAAGCACTAAACCTGCTTTGTGCTCTTGCAGGAAGAGGGTATAGATGTCATGAACAGAGAAACTGCTCATGAGCGGTAAGCTGTGTGTTATTGAAAGCAGTGCTGAAGAAATTTGCTAGACTTATTACTTTTGCTATAAGTGCATGCTAAAATACATCAACTTACTATTTTTCTAATTTTGTATACACAGGGAAGTTCAAGCTGCCATGCAGATGAGCCAGTCCTGGGAAGAAAGCCTTAGTCTGGTAAAAAAAAAAAAAAGTAGTCTCTAACTCTCACCACTGTTGCTAATATGTTTGATTGCTTTGGCTTTTGGAAGTCAACTGTGCTACACCTTGCCACTGCATGTTTTGTACCTGGGCCATTGGTGGCCTCTCTTTTACTGTAGAGTGGGCAAGTACAAACATGCTAGATTAACATTTGGAGTTAACAGGGCCAGCAGTCTCTCAAGGTCAGACTGAAGTGGTAGTATAATACTCAAACATTTTTGATTTTGTTTACAGCCTCAGCATATAGATTACAGACGTACAGTGAGACATGATAAATATTTGTTGTTATTCTTAGAGTGACAATGATTTGGAGAAGTCAGCATCTTCGTCTCCGAAGCGCATCGACTTTGTGCCTGTGTCACCTGCGCCATCCCCAACTAGAGGGATTGGAAAAAAGGTACGGATCTGCATGTAACTTGATCATTTTCTGAACAACCAGTTAAACATAATCATGCATTTTCGTGGATTATGGTGACCTAGATTTTTCCAATTACCTGTGGTTAGAGGACTGAATGCAAATCTGTGTGGTAGACTGCAGGAAGCAACATGAGAGGATTTTTGTTTTTGAGGGGTTTTTTTTTTTTTTTTTTTGGTTAAATTAGTTTCTTTGTTTGCTACTGCTTTAGAAGTTAAAGAAGAAAAGTTTGTATGTTGGCGCACAAAGGGTGTAAACAGCAACTATCAAGTATTTTTCAGCTCTCCATTTTCACTTCAATTTGATACTGCAGTAGTCAATATTAATAATGTGCATTTTTATACATTTTGATCCGTTAAAGCTGATGGCTGTGTTTTGTTTCACTTCTGTGCAAGCAGCAGTGTTTCTCTCCTTCACTACAAATCCTTGTGAGCAGCAATGGCCTCACACCGAGCCCAATACCCAGTCCAACGCGACGTTTCAGGTAAGTGCAAAGTCTTGGAGCACTAACTGCCTATAATCCACCAGTTATTTTACCCTTATTCTAAATAAATGTCTGTTTGATTAACAGTTCTCTTTGCTGTGAAACTGCAGTAATATGACTATAATTTCTGTCTGGTGGTGTAAATGGGTTTCTTTATGAGAGTCTGGCAGAAAATAAGACAGTTTCTATGTGCTTCACTCTTAGAAATTGTGGTTAAAGACCTAAGTCTGAATAAACTATAATAACTGTCTGTATGACAAATCTGAGGATGGTAGATTTAGTACAGGTGCATTTGTAGCAAGTGTAGCACATGGCCAATGATTATGGCTGTTTTTCAAAATGTATTGGTTTGACAGTGTGTCGGTTTTCTGTGTTCTGCAGCCGACGGAGTCAAAGCCCAATCAACTGCATCAGGGCCAGCATACTTGGGCCAATAAAACGTAAAGGTGAGGTACTTGACGTTGTAAATGCGTGCGTAACAATTCTTGTATTGGATTTAATTTTTACCTCACCCTTTTGAATTTTTGATACGATGAAAATTCGAAGCATTGCAGGCAGACTGCATGTTAAACATATTATATATTTAGAAATATTCACTGTATAATCTCAATGAAGTTTATCCATTTGATGTTGCAGTGTTTGTCCATTGAAAATTAAAATCCAGATTTCTGTATCCATGTACCTCATGAATCTCACTGGACTTTTAATGTCCTGTGGACTTTCTTATAACTTTAAACATGGTGAGAACCTTTTTACAGGTCTGTGGTTGAATGGTTGTTACATAATGGTAAAGATTGTAATTGGTGGTATAATTCTTAAATGTAACTATTGGAGATTGGCATTGGCTGTCTGAATTAACTGCCAGTGTAATTCATACTCATTTTATTTTGCAGGTGAGATGGAGATAGAGAGTCAGCCTAAGAGACTCTTCCAGGGCACCACCACCATGTTGTCCTCAGATGTCTCGAACCTTTCAGATCTCAGTTCTTGGTAAGTTTTTGTGACTCAGCAAAAATGCCAGAATCATTGGTCAAGTCATGCAGGAATCTGAAGATGTGACAAGTATTGGACAGTCCACGTACTGTACAAAGTCAGCCAGACAGAAGGACAGAGAGACGTGATTGAAATCCCCTGTAATTGTATCCTAGCAACGGCATCATACATGATGTCACACGCTGTTGCAGGCGCGCCTTCGGTGGAATGTAAACAACAATGGCGACTATGTACGGTGGTGTGAAAAAGTGTTGGCCCCCTTCCTGATTTCTTATTTTTTTGCATGTTTGTCACACTTTGTTTCAGATCATCATACAAATTTAAATATTAGTCAAAGATAACACAAGTAAACACATCATGCAGTTTTTAAATGAAGGTTTTTTTTATTAAGGGAAAACAAAACCCCAAACTACATGGCCCTGTGTGAAAAAGTGTTTTCCTAAACCTAATAACTGGTTGGGCCACCCTTAGCAGCAACAACTGCAGTCAAGCGTTTGCGATAACTTGCAATGAGTCTGTTACAGCACTGTGGAGGAATTTAGGCCCACTCATCTTTGCAGAATTGTTGTAATTCAGCCACATTGGAGGGTTTTAGAGCATGAGCCAGCTTTTTCAAGATCATGTCACAGCATCTCAGTCAGATTCAGGTCAGGACTTTGACTAGGCCTCTCCAAAGTCTTCATTTTGTTTTTCTTCAGCCATTCAGAGGTGGACTTGCTGGTGTGTTTTGGATCATTGTCCTGCTGCAGAACCCAAGTTTGCTTCAGCTTGAGGTCATGAACAAATAGCCAGACATTCTCCTTCAGGATTTTTTGGTAGACAGTAGAATTCATGGAATTCATTTATCATAGCAAGTCTTCCAGGTCCTGAAGCAGCAAAACAGCCCCAGACCATCACACTACCACCACCATATTTTACTGTTGGTATGATCCCAGTCCCAAAGCTATAGAAATGGCTTTATAACCTTTTCCAGACTGATAGATCTCAATTACTTTCTCATTTGTTTTTGAATTTCTTTGGATCTCGGCATGATGTCTAGCTTTTGAGGATCTTTTGGTCTACTTCACTTTGTCAGGCAGGTCCTATTTAAGTGATTTCTTGATTGCGAACAGGTGTGGCAATAATCAGGCCTGGGTGTGGCTAGAGGAATTGAACTCAGGTGCGATAAACCACAGTTAAGTTATGTTTTAACGGGGGGGCAGGCAAACATTTTTTCCACACAGGGCAATGTAGTTTTGGATTTTGTTTTCCCTTAATAATAAAAACCTTCATTTAAAAACTGTATAATGTGTTTACTTGTGTTATCTTTGACTAATATTTAAATTTGTTGGATGATCTGAAACATTAAAGTGTGACAAACATGCAAAAAAAAAAAAAAGAAATCAGGAAGGGGGCCAACACTATTTCACACCACTGTATGTAAACTCCCTTGGCATAGTATGGGCGGAAACCAACTGAGACCAGGTCAGTGTCCGGACAGCAGACCCTCTCTTTCACAGTCACATTTCGGGGGTTAACTCATTTCTGATTGAAAAGTAGGATAAGTTGGGTCTCTGTTTGCTCGTACAGCTGTGAAGCCAGGTATATCCACACGAGTCTGGTATGTTGTCGTTCAGCCAGGACTGAGAAAGACATATCTAACTGCACTCCCTGTACAGCCTCTGGCTCCTCACAAGCGCCTCCAGCTTGTCACACTTGTTATGCAGAGAGTTAACATTCCCCCTGAGCATGGAGGGCAGAAAAGGCTTGTATCTCTCTCTGTTGTTCCTCTTAGCCTTTAGCTTAGCCCCAGCTCTACATCCACGAAACTCTCCTTAGCATAGTCAGGATTGGGTGAGTTACTGTCTCCAATCTTTGACAGGGCCAAAAGTTCCTCTCTACTGTACACTACTCTACTTGAGCCAGTGCACATTGTAAGAAAAATAATAAATAAAACATACAAAAGCTTAAAAAAAAAAAAAACACAGGAGCTACTCAGACTTGCTGCCATTCAGAATGGTGCATTTTTTTTTTTTTTTTTTTTTTTTAAAAGTTACCATAGTAGAGAGAATTGCAGTAATCCAAGCAAGAAGTAATGAGTACATTGATAACTTTTTCAAAATTCTTTACGCACAAAGTGGATTTGACCTTTGCAAGACGACGTAAGTGATAAAAGCAAGATTTAACAACAATTAACTTATCTAATTTGAGACACTACACCAAGATATATATATATTTGCATTTGCACAAGTGGTAAAATAGGACTTGAGGTCACGAAGATCTGAATCACTAAAATTATGTGACTCGTTTGGGCCAAACAGTAAAACTTCTTAGAAATATTGCATATGGTTGACTTTGGTGAAGGTTGCATCACATCCGATGACAAACATTTGAGATTGCAAACAGTGCCATTACTTTTTCTTGCAACTATAATGAAGTTTTGTAAGTAAAATGAGATCCAGAAGTAAACTCTGAGGTGACATCTCTCATTATGACAGTGTGCAGTTTTATTGAACAAGACCTTTTTGTTCCAGTCATTCTCCAGACTTGCTAGATGGCAGCCTGAGCAGCATCGGCTCCTCCACAGACTCCCCAGGCAAAATGGAAGGCGTGTCACCCTCTTCATCTAGCAACTCCCCTTTCACTTCCCTCCAGGATTTGTCCCCAAAATGAAGATGGAAAGGCAAGAGACACTAAAACAGATGGGTGCAGATACAGCCCCTCTCACCAAGGAACTGGTTCCCTCAGATTCTCATCCTCACCATTGCCTAGATTTAGTTCTAAGCGAAATTTCCCTTGTTTGTTTCTGAATGGCTGTTTGTTATGGCTTCATTTTGGAGGGTCTAGGTGTGTTTTGAGTTGAGGAAACAAAAGCCATGGATCAGTTTTTCTGTTTGAGGTAAACCTACTGACATTGGGAATGACTGAAAACACTGTGAGCACCAGCTGTTAGTAAAAGGTCCTTGGTGGTGCTTGGCTTCGTGGGTGATATTGTGTTTGTAAGTGGCTTTCCTACAAATCTGTCCAGTTTTCCTAACTGGAGAGAGACATTGAGCACTGGACAAAAAATAGATTGTGTACATTTTCCTGTTATTGTGCTGGAAAACTTCTGTCCACAGGCCTTTGTATGTACACAGCCTTCGGATTTTGTAAGAAAAGATTTAACTTATTGTTTTCATGCTTTGTTTGTAAATATGTATATATTTACTTTGTCAAATGTCATACATAAGTTTGGCTGAGATGAATGTGGAAACAGGTTTTAAATGGTAAAACAAAAACTTACTTTTCTTTGTGAAAGGAAGATGAACTACTTCTGGGGTACAGCTATGGAGATTTCCTTACTGTTATACTGAAGTTACCTTTTCTGCAGATATTCAGAATATTTTTATTTGCTGTGAAGTGTTTTTTTTTTTTTTTTTTCCCCCCCTCTCCATTCAGTTTGGCTTGTATGATTGCCTGTGGTCTTTCAACACTAAAGGTTCTTCTGTTTCCTGTGTTAATGAGAGGATGTTTTTTGTAAATAAGCAAATTATAGAAAAGATTTTTTTCTGGTTTTATTTATGAAAATGTTTATTATAGAAGTTGGTGATAGTTTTCTATCCCCAGTAAGAGCGAACCATTCGTGTTATCATTTACACCAAATGAACTGACTGCTGGAACATGCAGCAGAAGCTAAGTGGCACCATGACATTATGCTGTTTCTGCTGTGGTTGCATTTTTTGCACAGGATATTCAGTCCTGTGATGTTTCAGCCTGTGCACAAGTCTTAAGCAGGGATGATGTCAAACTTGACTTCCTTTTTTAAAAAAAAAAAAAAAAAAAAATCCCAACACTATGTGTAAAGCCTGTACTATGATTTTCTTTCTTTTTTTTTTTTTTTTTGTTATACCTTGTTTGCAGCTGTGACAGCTGCAGTATCCATAACCTTGTGTAACTTACAGGTCTGAACCCATTGTTTTATGGCTGTGTAGCCTTTAATATGTATGTACAATAGGAAGTGATTGCAAATCATTTCTTGGTAGCGTGCCCTTTAATCTAAAGCAAAGTGTGGTTGCAGTTCATTTACTGAATGTTGTCTTCCTTTATACAAATGATGCAGCAAATGCCCTGCTGTCAACAAGATCTTTTTATCCAAGATGATTTCTTTGCTCAGTCATCACATGTTCAGGGTATGAGTTTAACAAATAATCTTATGCTATGCTGTATGTCTGCAGTCTGCCAAGATGGCTAACTCCTTGCCTATGCTTGTCTTTTGTGAATGCCATCATAACAGACAGCAGGACAAAATAAATTATTTATTGTATTTTGGTAGGTTTTTTTTTTTTTTTTTTTTTTTTTTTTATATATTCCAGGATAAATGTTTTTCCACATTTGAAATATCAGTATTCCATCCAAAACCACAGTAGGATAGTGTCATCCCTTATTTATTGCCCGGGAACCAAATGGCATGTGAGCAGTGGTAAATCATGTTTTCAATTGTTAAGCCTGATAATATTCAGCCCCCCCAAGGGAGACTGCTGGATTATTTTCCATTGTGGCAAAGCTAACGGAGGTTTACTGTCCTGTTACTGTGCTCTACGGCTTCCTGATCCAACTGTATATGCAGAAAAGAACCTCATTTGATCTATGAGCATTACACTAGACATATTGAGACTTTATTAAACATCTGATGAGCGTTGATTATAGTACGGCAAAAAAAAAAACATAGTCTTCAAAAGAATATTTTCCTTTGGCGACATGTAAAACTCATACTGCTGGAAAAATAAAAATTCATTCAGATAAGGTCTCCACACATGCAAATTACTGCATTTAGTCTTCAGTCTAAAATGCCAATGTCAATATGTACTAAAAGTAACAGGTGAAAACCATAACAAAATTTGAATGGCTTTATATACACGTGCCATGTTTCCATGTAGATTCCTTCACACTCAACCATATCCTGTTACATAATGGCAATAGAAATACAGAGATAGGAAACAAACACTGAATGCTTCGTCACAGGCCCTGTTCAGGGAAAGCTCCTCTCACACTACCACTGCTTTAACCTTCACACCGGTGGTCTCTGCTGTTTGCATCAGTTCGGTATTGTGTCAATGTGTCTATTAACACAAATGTGTAGATCTGAAAACGAAGTATTCTAAAATGTGTTCAGGAGACGCAATGAACTGAATTAGTACCACATCTCTCTGCTGTCAGTTCTACTCATTGAGGTGTAGTAGTGCTTCTGGTGTGAGAATGTTTTCTTCTGTCTTTAGATCATCTTCTCCCCTCCTTTCAGCCCACAGCACTTCATGTGCGGAGGATGACCATTGTAAGCAGACCTAAAATACAAAAAGAAACAACACGGAGCTAAATTCCAGCACAAACTCATACTAAGAATAAACAAGATTTTAATGGACATAGCAACATCATTTTGTCTTAGTCAACTGCATAACATAGTGAGATTTGTTTTTAACTCACCGAGAACATAAGCAGCTACGAGTTTCTTGTTAACACTTAAGTGGAGGTAGACAGGCACAGTAGATTCTTGTTCCCCCAGCGTTGGGAGCATCAGGGCGGCCATACATACCAGCCCAAGTAGCACCGTCAGCAGACTGGGTCCACCAGCAACAGGACGGCTCTCTGCAGGCACACACATTATACACACATTGTAATGTAAACAAATTCCTTAAAAAGACCAAAACAAAACAAGGTGTTCCCCAGCTGTCGGTGGCTTTCAGCCCCTGAGTCTGTTGGTTGCTACTAAAAACATATCCGTAGAAAGTCAAGAATATATACTTTCATTTTGAACAAAGGCAGTACCTATTCTGGACACAGCGATTTTAGCACATATTACTCAAAACAGAATTAAATCTGTATTTCTGTAGACTATTTGGTGGTGTATGTGGGATTGATTCCAAAGAAACACATACTGTTCAACAACAGTAGAGGAGGCAGATTACTGACATGTACATCAGGCTTTGAATACACAGATAATACATGTTAATGGGTCAGATTCATTGCTGGTTGTGCTCTTTTCACAGGGTATGTTTTCAGGATATGGTGTTTATTATATGGAGAATGATAGAATGACTGCAAGAACAAATTATTTATCTACTGATCTTGCGACAAGATCAAGTCTGAAACAGGAGTTAATTATGACCATTATTAATATTGTCATAGTATGCCTGTGCTAAACATTGCTTTCTAAATAAGATGATTAGATGGAAGTGTTCATAGACCATGAAAACCAATCGAACATACTATGTCCTGTAATTTGGACATAGGATAATTTTTATAAGCATTTGGCTCCATCTAGTGGTAACAGCACACAACAATCCTTTGTCCTACCTGTCTGAAACGCAGTTTGTTCGAAAAACTCGCTATCTGCAAACTGCTCTTTGATCCTGCGTTCCTCATCTTGGGGCCGGGGGCTGGGCGGCTCCTGTGAGGCTGAGGGACGGAGAGTGGCCGTCACCTCTTTGCGACCTAGAGCTTTCCGCTGACTCTGCTCTGACACCTGCAGTCGGAACTTGTCATACACCCCATAATGGCATGCCCGCACATCTCTGTGTCTGATTACTCTGTGGGGACACAGAAGGTTCGACTGACTGTTTACCTGACCAGGTGGGTGAGCCAGCTGTATAAACAACCATCTCACTAACAACATACAAACAAAACTGTCCAACAAACCTACAAGTTACTATTTAGCAAAGTAAGCAATAAACAATAAAGATATGGGCAGTAATTGGCCTGGAACACCAACCTCACAATAATATTTCTACACATAAAATAAACTCACATGTCAACACAACATTGTGGCTTGACAGCTCCTGTGGCATCCACCACAGTGTACTTATTTGGCGCTGTGCAAAGCACTGATAAAGAAGAAAAAACACACAAATTATCCAAATAGTTTGTAATAGTTAGAAAACAGCATACATTAAGCACCAAATAAAGCTGCTTACTTACCTTTAAACTTGAGGGCGAACTCATAGGGGTTGTAGAGGGTGAGCACCTGCTTGTGGGACGTCTGCTCATCCGCATAGAAGATGAGCTCAGTGGGGAACACAAACACGGGAAGGCTTCCTTCCACTAGCTCAGGCTGTCGATGCTGCTGCTGCATTGGCTCCAGCTGAGCTCGTCCCCTTCCCCGTCCACGTCTGCCTGGGCCCCCCCACCCTGCTCTACCAACAATCTAGCTGTGTAAACTCCCTTAGGTGGAAATGGCACTTCCCACTCTCAGCTCCTGAGTGCCATGTCAGGAAACCCTGAAGAGAGAGACAGGATAATGAGTGAGATAATGAATAACAAAATGCATTTACCAAAGAGATGTCATGCCACTTATTTACATTCTGTGACATCTGTTTTTACTTCACTCCATTTTGTAAGGAAATATTGCATTTGTTATTCCACTTAAACCACTACTATTATTAGTTACTTTGCATCTTAAAATTTTGCATATGACAAATACAATGAAGCTTGTACATGCCACTTAACAGGGTTACGTAAGTTTTAAGGCCAATACCAGTGTATATATTTTTGGAGTTTAAAATGAAACGTTGCAATGGTGAAGCTGATTTATCTCACATATATATTTCGCATTTCTTTAATTTCTTGTTATATATTTGACTCATATGTACGTAGTAGCCCTGTGATGGACTGGTGACCTGTCCAGGGTGTACCCCTGACTTCCACCCAAAGAGAGCTGGGATAGGCTCCAGCAGATCCCTGTGGCTCTGGTTATGGAATAAGACGGTATAGAAAATGGATGGATGGATCGTACTATTTTTGCCGTACTATTTTCCAAAAATGCATGTTTAATTGCGGGCGCTAACATGGTATGAAGCGTTTTAATAGGGTACAGCTTCTGGGTACAGTGTTTAATCTTAGTAAGAGATAAAAAATATACTATGCCGTAGGAGGAATCCAACTTGATCAAATGAAACTTAATAAAGTAATATAAGTTCAACAACAAAACGAGTGACACCATGTGACTGGTCACGTGGCTCCCTGTGTTTACATGGTTACGGTCGAGCTCGAGGACCAGCTCGTAGTATGGCAACACGTTTTGTTTTACCCCTAAAATCACGATAACGTAATTTTATTAGTAACAAAAAAATAGTGAAGTCGCGTATTGGTTGGACTATTTAATGGTTAGCTGGGTCAACTAGCCAAATTCATATTGCCAGATGTTAAAGCCATAACATGTAAGCGGCTTTAAAACTGCAGCGTAATTGAGGGAGACAATATAAGCAGAGACAAGAAATTGTTTTTTATGTATATGTGCTGATAACAAACATAAAAACTGAGTCGTGTAGAAGTATCATATCATACCCGGTATTAATCTTTAAGTACAACTGTCTTATATGTACTTGTTCTGACAGTGTAATAACATATAACCTAGGTGTAGTGTAACGCTAATGTTGGCTAACGTTATTGTTAAAGCGGCTAGCTTTAGCCGGTTAGGAAAACCCCAAATGGTAGCTGATAGCTACTTAACATTATACACGCAGTGTCATTACCAACATTAAAAAAACACGTTGTTTTGTTCTTGGAAAAATGGAAAGTGAGGCTTTACCTTGTTGTCAGGGCACAGGTTGGTGTAATATTAGGGCAATCGCCAGGGTCTGTGAGTTGTGAACCCACCCTGCTGTTGTTTCTCTCCAACCTCTTTTCTTTGTCAATAATATACTGCAGACCCCGCGGTGCATGCTGGGATGGCGATGGCGAAAGAGTACGTGCAGGACGTCAACAGAGCGGACGTAAAGATGTTCCAAGCAGAATAATGTTTGTTTTAACTTTATACCGCCCTGTCGGGAAACACTTCATTATGAGCAGTTATATTTTCGGAATGTTTTGAGATACTTAATTTCAATTGCTAAATAATCATGTTAATATCACAAAGTAAGTCAAAATTTACCTACTTTGCTCTGGATGTTTTCTGTCCTCCACCCCTGCACATTGTTGTTTAACCAACCCGTTTTTGAAAAAACAAATTCAATTACAGGAATTTTGATATATACAATGCAATATGACGTCTTTAACTGTAAGCAGACAAATTTGTCCAGGAAAGATCAAATGCATCTATCATAATTATGACTTTGATTCATTGACGTAAACAATGTGCGACATTAACATTTTGGCTTACTGATTATGCCATAAGATGCACATGTTTTTGTTATGTTGTCTTTGGGAGTCAGAATGCTAGATGTTCTGGGGCGCCATCAACGCAGCGAGTGGCAGCAGAGAGACTCAAGACGCATGTGTAGGCTTCTTGTATGGCTATACATTATGAGGACCTATCTACCGTAGAAATGAGGACATTTTTACCGATTTTCCCTTTCTGACAGTTTCTCAGGGATGTTTTAGGTTTCTGGTTAGAATTAGTTTTAGGTCAGCGTAAGTGTTTGGATTATGCATGTACTGTTTTGATTATTAAGGTTAGGAATAAGTGTAAAGGGGATGCGTTATATCAACGAGTATCCTGACAAAGAGGACAAACACATATTTGTGTGTTTGTGTTTGGGGGGGGGGGTGAAGTCTATGATTATTTGCACAGCTACAGAGCTACAACTATCGGTTGTGTCTATTCAGGCAGATGGGTGACTTTATCGATTACATATACACATATGCACGCCAGAGCCAGACCATACTTCGCCCGTTCAGTACACACAAATACAAAAGTAGGCGGATGTGCCGTATGCAAGAGCCATCTCGACCTCATTATATAGTTGTGTCGAAGAGGGCGTGGTCAGTGGAATGTAGCTCAGCCAATAGCGTCGTAGTGGAAGGAGCGGGGCGTTCCATTCGGTTAGGAGCAGAAGTTGAACAGCGCGAGCCGAGACAGAGCTCTAGAAAGGCAGATAGAGAGAGGGCAGAGGCAACGGCCCTCTTCTGGAGGGGGGGGGGGGCTTATTATAACAAATATATGCACACATGTGTGAAGTGTTTGGCCGCATGATAGGTCATATGTGGATAACAGTTATTTTAGAAAAGCATACAACCGCGGCTTGACATTTAAAATGCCTATTTTACTTTTCCTCTTAGACACGTCCGCCTCTATGAATCAGCGCACTTATTTGGGTACGACGTATCTGGACGTTGCTAAAGGCGCGGTTGAGGTCTTTATGAAGGTAAAGAATGATTTTACCCCGACTTTTCTCAGCAAGTGTGCACCTTTGGTGAGCATAGGGTTCCTTGGACAAGAGCGGTCGAAATTAATATATGTTGTTTTGGTTTTCTTTTTTTTTGACAGCTGCGTGCCCGAGACCCGGCTAGTAGAGGCGACAGGTACATGCTAGTTACATTCGATGATCCACCATACGGAGTGAAGGTAATTAGCAACTGATACAATTTTTACATTTCACAAGTCGAACGTATTTTTCTGTCAGTGAGACTTTATTGTCCTTCTGGTTTGTAGTCAGTGTTGGGCGGCTTCCCGGTGGCGAAAAACGGCATTTTTTTGCTCCAAATACCCGCAAACCCGGAGCTGCACAGCCTCCGAACATCCAGCGGACATTTTGCTTTTGTGTTGAGAAAAGTCTCGGGCGTTGAGATGGAGGCGGAGAGATTTATTATCTGCTATGACGTCGCGCTTTTTTGACAACACAATGTTTAGATTGGTCAAGAAGTTCGCCAATCATCTTCTAGCCCGCCCCTTGCATCATCCACGCCTTACCATTGGTCAATCTGGGCTGAATGTTAATAAACCCTTTTCATCATGAGATTTTTTTATGGGAGTTCGCTAGAAAAAATATGATTATTGATATAATTATTTATCATGCCGAAACAATGGGCCTTACTGTTAGTCTACATACACTCAAGCTTTGAGTCACACACCCATGCAAAAAACAAACAAAAAAAAAACAACAAACAAACATGTGACCCGTGAACCAGTGCAGTCATTTTAGGGGTTTCATGTCAGTAAAGCTATCCTCAGCACAAATCTATTGACTTGTTTTATGGCCTGGCATACACCTCTCTCAGAGCTTTTCAAGCCCAATAAAATACAGTCCCTAGTACCCACATGAACCCCTGAAGTCCTTAATGTGCTTCAGTGGCTGGTTTGTATTAGAAATCTTTTGGCTTGCTATACTCTACAAATTACACTATACTAGTCTTAACACAATATGCCAAGCATACTTACAAATTCTGTCACATGCCATAAATGTTCAAAAATAGATGGAATAGTTTATTTTTGTTTGCATGCCTCATGACAACATTAGCCAGAACCTGAAAGCAATTATATTAAGATTATGTTGCAAGTTAGCGGTTCAGAATATAGATACAGTCATTTGTTGCAAAGTATAGGGCAAGCCTAAAGGTGCTTGCAATAACTAATTAAGCATATAGTTCACAATACTCTTGAAAGTTCAGTTTCAGTGTGTTTTAATGCAGCAATCTATCAGCTGCAGCTTTTGGAAGAGCCCCAGACCAAAAGAGACAACACTGACATCCATCTAATAATAATTAAATATATTACTATGTGATAATAGTGGGCAGTATTTACCCTATTCATTTACAAACTCAGGGATTAGGAACATATCTGTAGTTATCATACAAACAACAAAGAAAATAGAAAAATGTCTAAATAACATGTGCTTGAGAGCACAACTACAGGAAATGCATAAAAAAAAATCTGCTTTTCGTATTCTGTGGTAAATAAAACATGCCGCTTACTGTTTATGTAATAGTTGCATGTTTTATTATTCTGTTATTAATCATTTCTAATGCTACTTACAAGTTTGAATATACTTAAATTGAAAATGAAATCCTTTTTGTGTTAGCCTTTACTTTTGATATATAAACAGCTATTTTAAAGAGTAATAATTTCCTTCTTAAAATGGAATTTTAAATAAACATATACTGTCCTGACAGTGTGCTTTCCACACTACAAAGGTTCACGTGCTATTTAAGGATTGCTATAAAACATGAATTTGAATAATCATTTTCAATTAATGTACAGTGTAATGGTCGTAGCTGTGCAAGTCTCAAATTAACAGAGGTTATATCTGCCTCTTTATTGACCTTCATATTAAAACAAGCAAGGACTATTTTCAACTCATTACCCCAGCACTAAAACCATTATTTTGTCATAGATATTGTTATACTTAAACTCTGTCCTCAGCTCAGCTTCCTCCTGCTCTTCCTTCCTTTGTCTTCATTGCCTTCTGCTTTGTTGTTTCAGTCTGCTTTGTGTACAGAGGATTATGATGAAAGGAAAAGGTTATACTGAATGGGGCAACTGTGATTGCATAGTTACAGAGGCAATAAATTGCTGACGCATAAGTAGAGAAAGGAGGTTGGGCAGGAAGAAAATGGAAATATTCTGTAGTTTGAAATATTGAATGCAAGAAAAGCATTACATTTCTGCTGTCTTAAATGAGAGTATATGTCTGGGTTATTAGTTTGTTACTACCCCAGTGAATGTGTTTCCACATTCATTTTTTCTTTAACTGAACAACACTACTTGTATCACTATATAATCTTTATCTAGCACCATTTGTGTAACACTGCTCTTTCTTAGAAATTTCACTTAAATCATGATTTTGGAATGTTATCTCAATGATAATCCAAAAATCTACTCATTGGTAAGATTCAGGGCATACGCATTGATGGTGGGATTTTGGGAAGCTTTTTTTTTTCTTATACCCTCCATCTCTCTGTCTTAAGCCTCTGCCCTCCCTTCTCCCAATAAAGGAAGTGATAAGTTTGCAGGTCACTCTTAGATTAAGTGTGAAGCTACAGCAGTAAGGTAATTTACCCAGCGTAGAAAAGTCCAAGACCAGTTGCACACTCACATACATTCCTATGGGAATGTATCTCCATCACAGAGGACAAGGAAGCAATGGAAGGGGTATTTTTGACGCTTGTCGTGTATGAAATTAGACTCTTTCTTAAACAGCACCGCCCAACTCACATGTGGAGATTAATTTCCACAATATTATCTTCTATTTCCAGAGCTTGACATAACCTGATCTCATTTTATGGTTACTATTGTGTCATGTTGCACAGAATCAATGGGTTGCTAAGATTTTTAACTCCTCTTGCCAGCTATGTCAGTCTTATGCTTGACATGAATCAGTTTGTGGTTGTCAGAGAACAAAACTCATTCTGTTTTTCTGTGTAATTATACAGTATTGGTGTCTGTGGGTGTGGATCTATTTTGGTTTATGGACATTCAGAATGCACCGTGTAACTTCAGGCCTCTCCTGTTTCTGTGTTGCATGGCAGTTTGCTGTGCATTGCATTCATCACACACTGTTTATTTCAGGCTGGCTGGAAGGAAAACCATGCCACCTTTATGTGTGAGCTGAAGAACCTGCAGGCATCTGGGCTCACTACATTAGGTCATGCTCTTCGCACTTCCTTTGACCTACTTAACCTCAACCGTCTTGTCTCAGGCATTGACAACTATGGACAGGTATTTGACACCAAACATCTAGTTATGCTGTACTTTGTGCATAGTACTTTCAACTTTTCTTTTGTCTTAATTAGAGCTGAAATGAGTATCAATTACTAGATTATCAAAAGAAGAACGTCACTATTTCAAAAATCAGTTAGCCACAAGATTGTAATTTTTCAAATGAGTATACCAAATAGTTTCTAATTCCACAATATTGTGGATTTTCCCCTTTATTTTGTCTTACATGACAATAAACTGGATGTTTTGGGATTGTGACAAAATCCTTTCACAGTTTTATTTTTTCTTGATCAAGCATTTAATAAGCTAATTAATTGTGAGTGAAAACATGAAATCCGGTATATAGACAGTCACTGACCAGTCAGGTTTTAAAGGTCATTCAGTAGTGCTTTCCTTGTACAGAAAATAGTAATGGGTATTCTAGATCATAGTTATTGACAGTTTCTAAATTTCTATCACTTGGTGTTCACTTTTACTTAGACAGGATGTAATGATGTAATTTGTGCTGTGCATCACAGATATACTGTTGGTTGGGACAGATCCCTTCCCAGTTGTGAGTCAACTGCAAACCCAGTCTTATCTTCCATTTACAAAAAAAAAAAAGATAAAATCTGGTTATTTTGGTATATTCAACATTTAAAGTCATAGGTGCTAGAACTAAAATTCAAGACATAGAAATTTGTCAGGTTAATCAAAGAAAAGATTAAAGTCATAAAAGTGGGTTGAATTGTCAGCAAGCAAGGTAATTTACAGCTTTATGCTTTAAGTTGCACCAGTGTACCAGTTAGAATATAAAACAAGGTTTACACACATATGCTGTGAGTAAAATATCCTTGATTCAATGAAGGATTTGATTATGACAGTAACAAAACTGACCCCTACAGCACAGAACCATCAGTCCTTAATGAGTAACACAAGGACAGTCTGCAACTTGATGCATTCTGACAAAGCAAAGATTACAAGCTGCAGTGCACTATTCATAATAGTATCCAATGGGTCATCATAAGTAGGATGCTATTAACATAATAATTACTGTGTTTGAAATGACCTCTGCTTAAACAATATGCCAGTATTATAAGCCAGAGAGACCAAATACATGTTATTTTTGAAGGAGACTTTTTCGAGACATAGAGCTCAGAACAGTGTTTTTGATCTCGAGCATAAAGAAAGGAAGGCATACTAGTGAGAATGGAGGTCACTGTTTGCCTGAACATGGACTTAATTGCAGAATGTTATTGTTTCACTCTCAGGGCCGTAACCCCTTCTTCCTCGAGCCATCTGTGATCATCACTATCACTGATGGGAACAAGCTTACACACAGCACCGGGGTGCCAGATGAGGTGAGAATATAAAAATGCATTAGTGCCGCTGTGTACTGCATCACTGATACCATCAGCTATTTACAAGGTTTATGTAACCGTTTTAAGCTGTGTAATAACACAAACCATATTTTTTTATTTACATTTCTTCAGGGTGTCTTCACATGTTTTCCCTTCTCTCCTGTTATCTTTGCCTTTCTTTACCCATATCTGTTGTCTAGTTGCACCTGCCTCTGAACTCTCCTTTGGCAGGCAGTGAACTGACCAAAGAGCCCTTTCGATGGGACCAGCGTCTATTTGCGCTAGTGCTGAGGCTGCCAGGAGCAGTGGCACCAAACAACGAGCAGCTTGGTAGTGTCCCCACAGATGAGTCTGCTATCACTCAGATGTGTGAAGTCACTGGAGGTTCAGCATTTTCTTTTACTTCTGCGCCCCATTGTGGCTCCTCTATTCATTCATTGTTATGTCTGTACTTTTTTTGGCAGCACTCATTCTATTATATCTGATTATTCTGCATCCTGATTGTTCCTCCTAGGGCGATCATACTGCGTGCGAACACAGAGGATGCTGAACCAGTGTCTGGAATCTCTGGTTCAAAAGGTTCAAAGTGGTGTTGTCATTAATTTTGAGAAGACAGGGCCAGACCCACCTCTCGTTGGAGAAGGTGAGTTTTTCGGCGATGCACACTGAATGTACACAAGTTAACAACCATTTCTGTTTCCTGTACACAAAATGTTTTGTCAAGCACATAGTCAAACACATAAAACATGACTCTAATGTAAAAGATTTCTCTTTTAATGACTTTCTAAGCACAGTAACCCAGCACCTTTCATGCAGTTAACAGTGTCGGTCAAGTTACTTTGGAAATGTAAATATCACTTGTTACTGTAATTTGAAAGTAATTAGTTACATTACAATATTACTGTCTCTGAATTGTAATGCATTACACTGCTTTTGTGTTACTTTTGAGTTATTTTCACCAAAATAATCACAGAAGGATGACCAGGTATTTTAAAATGCTAAAATGCAGTTTATTTATCTCTTATACGTCCAGTGGAGGTCGTGATATTTATGTAGAGCATAGAACATAGATTACACTTTCTATCACATTCTTCTTCTTTTGAATGACAAACTGAAAATAATGGGAGTATGTTCATTGTCGTGGCAAAAAGCACTAGGAGGCAAATCTCAGGTTATAGGATGGCAAGTTTAATAGGCAAAGCAGCAGAGTCACAGCAGAACATACGATCTGCAGAATAGGTCAATACCGACTGACCCCGAACACAGAAAATGATCAACTTTTAAATCTGTTAAGCAGTATTAATTTACACATCAGTCACTTACATGTAAATCATACCGGCATGGCAACATAGGTAATATGATTAGCGTGTCTATGACTTTTCGTCTGCTTCCTAATGAAATAGTCTTTGTTGAATACACACAGGTCACACAGGGGAGGCAGAAGACATACTGTCTGTTACATTCACACAGGGAGTTGACAGACATGATGTCTGTCAAGGTGTAAATTTCCCTCACACTCATCTCTCAAATGTAGAATCCATCTCTGCAGTCATCTCAACCGAAATGCACAAACTATTTTACCCAATGAACACCACTTAATTTTGGGTTAAAATGTGTTGTAACGTGCATTACTGAAACTGTATTATCAGTATTTGATTAGTAATCTTATATTACTATGTTACAGCAAAAAGTAACGCATTACTGTAATGGTAACAAAATACTGTGAGCAGTAAAACAGGTGAAAGCAGAAGAGAATCTTCTTTTGAATCACTACATTTCAGCTGAAAGGAGAACTGACTGCATTTTCTGGCTCTGACATGTAGATAACGATATGAGTATAGTAAGTTAAGAATAAAATTACTCCAAAATAAGAACAGAGGAATGGCAGCAGTATTCTCAAGCTTCTGTGTGTTTCTTTTTTTGTTTATTTATTTCTTTATTTATTTTTTACAAAGAATGTCAGGAGCAGGCAAAGGCGACAAGGAAACAACAGCTAATACATACCAGGTGTGCCAGTAGACTTGATCAGGTGCACCAGTAAAACAGCATGTGAGATTGAACACCATTGGCAAACATTAGCTGACAACGTTATCCAAACAACTTCAGTTTTAAATGGGGCACGCAAGCTGGCACACCTGGTGTTTATTAGCTGCTGTTTTCTTATCACCTTTTCCTGGCTCTTTAGTGTCACCTCTTTATGCAGCGGAAGCACCCGAGAAGTTCTGCATATTCAGGGGATTTTGCCTGTAAAGTAAAGGTTGGGTTAAAAAAGTGCATAAGGGATGCAGTGGTAATAACAAGAGCACTGAGACAAATGAGGATGTGAGGAGAGAATTTGTGAAGTAAATGAGGAATTATCTTTCTTTTGTGCATTTTTTGTTTTACAGAAAACTCTGTGGAGTCAAGTCGTTCAATGTCATCCTTCAGCCCGCAGCTGTGGCACAGTTGCCACAAACTCATCTATGTGCGTCCAAACCCAAAGACTGGGGTACCAGTTGGACATTGGCCCATACCTGAGTCCTTCTGGCCAGACCAAAACTCCCCTACACTGGTGAGCCAAGACAGACCTAAAACTGTCTCAGCTGAATCTGGACACTGAGTCATGTCAACTGGACATCTTTCTTGTTAGGGCGAAACATTTCACTACTCATCCAAGTAGCTTTTTGAGTCTGATCTCACCTAATCTGTCATTGTGCATGTTACCTCCCACAGTGCACACACATATTTACACACAAACTTACTCTTTGACTTCATTTCTCTTATGTGTCTGTCTTTTATTAGCAGTCTCTTACATCAGGCAACTTTGATGTAGAGCCAATCTAATTAAGTTTACGACGCTGCAATCTCACTCTGTCATTTTGATTAGCCTACCCATAAGTCTTTTGTTTTGTTTTGACATTGCTCTTGCAAAAACATCATGTGTCTATCTGTTTCTTCACCTATCTCTGTATTTTGTTCTCAGCCGCCTCGCACTGCTCATCCTGTGGTGCGTTTCTCTTGTGTGGACTGTGAGCCCATGGTGATTGATAAGCTTCCCTTTGACAAGTATGAACTGGAGCCATCTCCACTCACCCAGTACATTCTGGAAAGGAAGTCTCCACACATGTGCTGGCAGGTAGGGTAGATATTCACACACCTCTCAGCTCTTGTTTCCACTATCATTGCTGTTACCTCTGGGAGTTTTCTAAAATAATGAGCTTTATTGAAAATAACTTTACAACTATCAGGAGCTTTAAATTAATAATGAATCAGTTAGAATCAGAAAAGATTTACAAAGGTCTTCTGAAATTTTCAAAACCCAAACATTATTTGACTTTATAATTTTCCTTGTTGTCCTCAGGTGTTTGTTAGTAGCAGTGGGAAACAAAATGACTTGGGCCATCCATTTGGCTACCTTAAAGCCAGCACTACTCTCACCTGTGTCAACCTGTTTGTCATGCCTTATAACTACCCAGTCCTTCTCCCACTCCTTGGTAAGATAAGACCAAACCTTTTTTCTAAGGTGGCCTCAAAACATCTGGGTCAATAGGACTGAGCTGATGAAATTTAAAAAGTTTCCTTTTCTGGGCCACTTCATCATCTGCAATCTGTTTTCCCCAGCCTTTTTTATTTAACTATAAACACAATCACAAATCTAAGAGATTTTAAAAGAGCAACATTCTAAACAATTCATCTTAAATGATTTTACAAAACAAATACATATTTTGGGGTATTCAGGTATTTAGAAGGGCAAATGTTAGTGTATTGTAGTGTGTGTTTTGATGCTTGCATTAGACCTACCACCTGAATATTGATGTGTATAAAAGGGTCAGGTCTTACAGCAGCAGGAGGAGCTGCAGGTGGATGGCTGACTGACTGGTCACTGATGCTGAATGCTAAAAGGGTTTTCCCAGATTTCCCACTCTTCTTTTTTTCTCCTTTTTAGATGATTTGTTTAAAGTGCACAAACTAAAACCAAACCTCAAGTGGCGACAGGCCTTTGAGATGTACCTGAAGACAATGCCTCCATACTACCTCTTGGTAAACCAATGCTGTGTCATGTATAGTTTTGCTTTATTAGATATTCTGTACATAGATTGATGTTATTGTTCCATGTAACTAACATCCACAGTTTTCTCCTGATATTTTCCAATAGCCCTTAAAAAAGGCATTGAGGATGATGGGTGCGCCAAATCTTATCGCAGACACCATGGACTGCGGCCTGAGTTACAGTGTCATCTCATATCTAAAGAAGCTCAGCCAGCAGGTATGCACTCCTTGCATTATATAGCAGTCATGCAAAAACTCTAAGCTGTGATACAAAGCCACTGTGTTGATCTGTTTTCACGGTACGAGCATGAGAGCTTCATTTGGGATTTTTTTAGGGAAATTTTCTTCTTGTTGTTTTTCTTGCTGTTCGCCTTCTTCTTCTAACTCTGTAAAAAGTTTTACTGAATACATAAACACACATTTTTCTTATATTCTGAGCCTTTAAATTTGGACTGATATAATAACGTCTGTGTCTTTACTCTAAACAGAGCCACTGTAATGGATGTTGAAAATTGTTCCAACTGCCAAGAGAAATTTAAAACCAATCTAATGTTTCTTACTAATATTCCCTTACAAAAATTTCAGTCACTATCATCTGAATTCTGAACCAGCATTATAATGTGGTGTGTTTTTTTCCCCCTTGTTTTGTTGGAATGAAGGCAAAGATTGAATCAGACCGCTTAATCGTGTCCGTTGGGAAGAAGGCTCCCCAGGAAACTGGCATAAAGGTGAAGAACCACTCCAGCTCTCTGTCTTTGGCCCACCGGCGAGACTTTAGGCAGTTGCTGCAGGGAATCACCGGGGAGGGGCCTCTTCGTCCTGTCGACATCAACTTCAAAGAGTTTGCTGGCTTCCAGATCGCCCTGCTCCACAAAGTAGGTTTCGGACACCAAGGACATTTGTGAAAAGTGTGGGTGGGAAAAGTATAGAAAATCCAAGGCAGCTACAGTGTTTGAAGGGTTCAACTTGATATACTGATGTGTTTACAGGATGTAAAACCTCAAGCTTATCGAAATGCTTATGACATACCAAGACGGAACCTTCTGGATCAGCTCACCCGAATGCGCTCCAATTTGCTGCGCACATCTCAGAAACTGATCCGAGGGCAGGACGAAGGTACATTATTCTTAAAGCTTAATGTCAGTTGACATTAAGCTTAATGTCAAGCATTGACGACGACAACATTTGTAATCAGCGATTTCATCAAGAATGCTTTAGAATATGAATGCCTGGAGGAATTTAATCTATCTGAATGATACCACATCTATGGCACATCCTGAACACCTCTTTCAGTATTTTATTAATACTAATAAAATGTATTATGGTTGTTAGACTATCTGCACAGCATCCCAGTGGCTCAGATGGGAAACTATCAGGAGTACCTAAAAATGATGCCGTCACCTCTGAGAGAGATTGACCCAGACCAACCTAAACGCCTGCATACATTCGGGAATCCTTTCAAGCAGGATAAGAAGGTAAAAATAAAATGAATAAAATCCTTACAAATACAAATACAAAGCATGTTTTAAAAGTTCTTCATTAATGTTTAGACCTTTATCTTTTCATGTTATATTTTATAAAATGTTCTTCTCAGGGGATGATGATTGATGAGGCAGATGAGTTTGTAGCGGGCCCTCAAAACAAGAAAAGAGGAAACTCCAATGATGCCAACTCGAGTGCTACTATGAAAAGACGGCGGAGTATGTCCCCATTACTGCGGCGGCCACAGACTCCACCAGGGAATACCAATCACATGGTGGTGGGAAAGAATCCAGGAGGAGTTCAAGGACAGCAAAACCTCATCAAACCGATCCCACAACACAAAGGTAACTGTACAGTAAGTACAACTGACTGTGCATTATTGCAGTAATGGTGCTGATTAGTAGTTTGAAGTAAATCTGTTACTGCACCAGAAGTGGATGGCAACAGCATGGTGTTCACTGAGAGTAACGGTGATGGAGTTCTTGGGGCTGACTTGGGGGAGATCTGGCCCACCGAGATGGACCCTGTATTGGGAAACCCATCTCCACTGAGCCTGGAGGAGAAGGCCAGGTTGGGAGCAGTGGATCCAGGAGAGGACGTCAGCATGACAGAGGAGAGACTAGTGGAAGATCGTCTGGACGAGCAGCCGCTCGAGGAGAAACACACCTGTGATCGGCTGAGTCCGCAGAGCCAGCTAGAGGACACTGAACCTGAGCCTGCAGCGCCTGAGACTATATTTATAGCCCCGCTAGATGGCAGCCAAGCAGAGCTGCGGACACGGGTCATTAAGGAGGTTCGCAAACCTGGACAAAGTGAGTGAGATCCAGTGTGTTGTTTATTGTGATATATTCTGTTTTATTTTAATCTGCTAAACTGCTGGTAGCTGTTATATTGGAATCAGCTGAACATCATCATCTATATGTCTTTGTGTTTTCTCAGACTATGAGGCAATACTCAGACTGCTTCAGCAAGTGAAAGGACCGGTTAATGTTCAAAGGTACTTCATCCAACATGCTATCAAAGAGGCTGTCAGGTAAGAACCAGACTTATTGTTACTTTTGTCAGTACATTATTAAATGGGTGAGTTTTGAGTTTTCGTAAAGGATCACAATCATCTTGTCGCTGACACAAAACCCAGCAATGTGTCATTCAGACCTGTGTCACTGGAGCCATGTTATGCAGCAGATTTTGTTTCTTTGAAACATTGCAGCACTGCAACAATGACTCATAACCACACTGTGATTATTTTTATAGCCTTAAATAAAAGTGTGGCACCCACATGAATTTCTTGACTTGAAGCTTGTTCCCTTGACTTGTTGAACATACAGAATAATTACTACAGCCCACTTATTTCTCCCCTTCTTTCTAATTTCTTTTGCACCTGCACCAGGTTCAAGAAGCGAGTACTGATCCAGCAGCTGGAGACCGCCCTCACTGAGTTGGAGGAGAAGCATGCGATATCATCACAGGTTCCCAATGATCACGGCAGATAGTGATGAAGCATCTTTGCTTGGTTATTGAGGTAGATTATATTGACTGCTTGATATCACCACCATCAGAGACATCCTTGCTGGGACAAATGCACTGACAGCTACTGTCCCTGTGCTGTTACATCACATCCTGTTAGTGGCAGAGGGTGAGCGGCTTCGCTGGAGAAGGGGCCCTCAGGACAGATCCACTGATAAATAAAGAGACTTTAAGTATAATCCTTTTGATTTTGACAGATGCCTTAACATTGTTATGGTTTTTGTCTGTATCTGCACTTTGTTCAGCAGACACATACACACACACACACACACACACACTCACTCACTCTTACATACAATAAGCCAACAGATCCTTAAACAGCAGAGAAAGAGATAGGATTATTGCTGTTATTGTTATTCTTTAAAAATGTAGTGTAGTTCAGCTGGTCTGAAAAGTGTTGGTAAGACTGCAACCCTTTTCTGTCTAAATATAGATGTATGACTTACAGGAGAGATCTCTTCCACCCAGGTACACCTCATATTTTTAGTGTTATATCTGCACAAAGAATGCACTGATGTACAGTATGTTTTTTGCCCAAATTGATAGTAATATGTTCCCGTTCCCATCAGCTAATACTGATAGGAATTAACATTAGGTTTGGGTGACATGGATAAAAGTGAAATTAGTTGTTCTAGTTGCTATATTTATTGTGAACCTTCTGGAAATTCAACTGAGAAGCCACTGAAAGATAAGATGGTTTCTCAATCCTAACCATGTTAGAATAATTTTGTTCCTAATTTGACATTTTTAGGGACATGTCCCTGGGAACAAATGTAAACTGCAACTGATGAACAGCAGGACTGCACAGATGTATGTGTTTAGAAACACTACTCTTATACATTACTGGGGAACATGATGGACACAGGAAACAGGCTTTACGTGTCCATCAAGCTTCTCTGACCTGCCAGTATCGTAGCAGAAGATGGGGTCATTAACTGTTGGTATCTGTTAGAGAGTTTACCTCCCCTTGCCATCCCTTAACACAAACACACATGTAAATCTTTCTCCACAGCACCACAAACACCCCACTGAATCCCAGAATGTTTTCACTTTATTCTGAGGAAATTCTGCATCTGTCCAGGCTCAGTCGACAGTCACCCGCTGTTGAACTTTAACAGCTGGTGATGTATCCTCTGCTGCTTTTTACATAAACCAGCGTTAGCACTCTTTTGTTCTCCTTGTTTTTAATCACAGATGTACACTACTTTTAAATGTTCATAGGGAATATAGATTATTTTTGTGAATTTGTTTATTTCAGAGTATAAGAACTATTTTGAAAGAAATGTTTGAAATTTTGTAAAACTGTTGAATACATATACAACATGGAAAGTTTTATGAACAAACTTTTTTTAAACAAAACAAAAAAAATAAACCATGTGTAGGATGGTAGCTGTTTTCATGTGTATTTCTACCCTTTAAGTGATGTTCTGTACCCTAAAATACTCTCCAAGCTATTTACCTTTTTCCATGCAGAGGTACAATAGTTCTTCAGCATACCATTTTTAAAAAGGTTTGTCTTTTCTGCACTATTTTATCTTTAGCTGTTAACTGATCATTTCCAATCATGTTAATCAACAGGACCAAAATCTACTTTGTGAAACCAGATTTACCATACAACTGAAATAATTTCCTAAGCCTTTGAAACAAAACATAAAATATTACCTACAACTTTTCATTAAATATCACTTGTCAACTTATTGAATGAATCAATTAACTCAGCAAAAACAACACAAAGACTTAATCACATTTCTCAGACAAATACACCTCCCAGTACCTGTACACTGGCTGTATAGTGAAAAAAAAAACAAACTCACACCTCTTAAAATCAGGATGCCTTTTATTAAATTAAAAACAATCTGTTGAGCCTTAAAATGTAAAATTAAGGGGAAAAAAAACCCATCAAAATGAAGGTACCATTGCTCAATGTTGCCTTAGTGTTCACAGTTTCATTGGAACAGCTGTCTAATGTTTTCTGTTCTTACTTTCAGCTGATTTCCCTGTGGCATAAGTCAAATCTCTTTCATGCATACAGGATGTATATGTGAGCCTTTATGCTTCTAGGAAATCGTCAAAGAAATAAAGGGTCTTCAGTTTATTCTACAAAATTCATTCAAGTTGCTGCACAGTCAGCTGCTCGAGTCTGATGAAATGAAACGGTAACAAAACAGGCTTCTTTATGCCCCTCTAAGGAGAGTAAAATCCCAACTGTGTTCAGAAGGGACAACAGAGGGTAGACGTAGTATAGTACAAATATCCCAAGTATATACAAACAAAACTGAAGGGTTGGCACAGTCAGTGTTGAATATGGTGGTGAGCACTCCTATGCACAGAGATGCATGTTTGAACAGAATATTAGTTTATGTACGAACACAAATTAAAGTAGAGGAAGATCAACTCTCACCTTGTTCCCTCTTTCTAACAAAAACAAATCTTGTCTGACATTGATGGTGTAACAGGCAGAAAAAGGCCAGTTTCAGTGCAAGTGATCCAGCTTGCGTAGCCTTATGGGGTTAGGAAGAGCCTGCTGGTTGCGTGCAGAGGACGGTTCCTCCTCCGGTGAGCGGAATAGCACCCGGCCCCGGTGATTGAAAAGGTAAAAGGATGGGTGGTTCCTCAGCGTATCAAATGTTCTGAAAATAAAAATAAAGTCAAGAAGAGGCCAGCAAATATCGTTTGGGTTTCACAGTGAGGAACAAGACAGCCATGACATGTTCAGACACCTTCTGCAGTAGGTGTATTCTACGTTTGGCAGACATGACTATCTCCTCTCTTTTATGTAAAGCTGCCTTAGACCTTCACAACATATTGGCCATAACATAACAGCAGCTGCGTGACATTGAGTGCGTCTCAATGGGAACTAATTCAAAGTAATGTTACTATAAATGCTAGTGGAGTGGTTAACTGCGTGCTTCCCCTGTGGCAGAAGACACAAACAAGTAGAATATCAGGGGAACAGGGTGCTGACAGGTAGCTCTCCTTACTTGTTTTTCAGCTCTGAAGAAGCATCCATGTCTTTGAACTCTCCAGCGATGTGCACAATACCATAACAGGTGATCACAAACGATAATAAAGTCTGCAATACAATCTGCACAAAGCAAACATAGGGAGATAAATTTTTGCGGTTTGTTGCAAATGGAAAGCAGAAAATGAGCAATGTCAGGATGAAAGGACTCACGTCAATTGGTAGCGTCTCGTTCTCCTTCTCTGTGAGTCGCATGTATGACCGATCTGATGGGAGAAACACATCACAACTACTGTAACGGAGCCAAGCAGCAAAAAATGAACTGCACTGACAGATCGTCTTTACAACGTAACATGCTAGTTACAGTGACTCTTACATATCTACGAGAGTAGTAATTTATCATCAAATGTAAGTGAACTATGCTATTTTCTTTATCCCTACGAACAATCCGAGCAGGAGCTAAAGCTGGACAAGCACCCAGTTAGTTAGCTAAGGTTAGCTGTTGGACCGAAAGGCCCAACCTGCAGTTTTCTGAGCCTCCCCTGAGACAACACGTCCTCCGTAGCGTCAACAAACACTTCGGAATCTGCGTCTTGGGTCCCCGCATTGAAACTTACGCTGTGCCGCTGAGAAAGCTGCATGAGCTAACGCAAAAAGTCCGACACCAACAACCCCTTTCCAGAACGACGAAGCCATCTTGAACCAATGCTATGAGGACGAGTGCAGTGTCGTAAAGCAATGTCGTAAACAGCCGCAACCACGACGATGTCAAAATTCATAAACAACGGAAAGAATTCGACAGTGAATTTTTTAAACTAAGTTAGACATCAATATACACATTACCGGGTAGTTTTAATCCTAATGTATTTAATTGTGTTATTTTTGCTAATTAATTTGTGCTGAACAAAACTTTGAAATAGTTGGGGTCTTACTTTGAAAGGACCCCGGCTCACATCCGCTGTAGTCGTCGCCCTTTCCTGTTAGCATAGAGCTTTTTTGTCAGACCACATTTAATACTCAGCTAGTTTCATATATTCACTCAGTCCTTACTACATATTTGACAAAACACAGATATGGCTGAGGCCATTCAAAAGAAACTAAAAGTAGAATTAGAAAAATATACACAGATGCAGAAAGGTAGGTGGTAGCATAGCATTGCATTTTTCTCATCGGGCCATGCTGTGCCGAGCTAACTGACCGCATTTGGATAACCAGTCGTGCTTTAAAGAAACTTGTTAGACATAAGTTGTGCATTTAGATTACTGTTTGTGCTTGACATTGTGTTTCCTATTGCATTATTATACTCAATGTAGTCAATCACTGCATATCTGTTCAGATGTTAGCAAGAGCATGTCAGCCAGACAGAAGCTGGAAACGCAGCTGACAGAGAACAACATCGTCAAAGAGGTAACTGCTTTTCTTTCTAATAACTGATCTATCTTTTTCATCACTGCTGTGTTGCTAATCCTAATTTGCACAGAGACGGTGTTTAGTAATAATATATATACTTTCTCTATATTTTTTTTTCCAGGAGCTGGATTTACTGGGCAGCACAAACACAGTTTATAAGCTTATTGGCCCAGTATTAGTGAAGCAAGATCTGGACGAGGCTAAAGCCACAGTGGCAAAAAGGCTGGAGTATATTAACGGAGAAATGTGAGTCACCAAATCTTCATTCCATTCAATGCTGCAGTAAATGGGTCACAAATGTCAGGCCTAATCAAAAAGAGACAGTGGTACTTGTTTCCCCTAATTGTTGGGTGTGACCACAACATTTCCTATTCAATAAGAGCCACAGCATATAACAAATGAGCATAATGCATAAATAGGTCCATGTTCTATTCATCTAAATATTGTCTGTACGATCACAGACAACAACTGATCATAGTCTGACTGTAAAAGTGTATATATTATGGTGATATTTGAGATGGAGAGGAACATTTTTTTTTTTCCCTGTACTGCATTGAGGCCCTGTCTTACCACAGCTAGTAATAATCAGTCACACGCTCACTTATTATGCCCTGAGCCAGGAAAGTTTGTTAGGTTTCTTTATGAGGCCAGATAGGGGTCAGTGTGAGGTGAGGTGAGGGGTCAGTAAGAGGTTACTGAATGGACCAACAGTGCAGACATACCTGGGAGCAGAGATTTGGAAAATTATTTGGCAACACATTTTATGATTGAGGTTTTAACATTCACACATTTTTTTCATAGGGATTTAAGTTATGAATGAGACACATTCGGCACTTTTATCTGCCAGGGGCATGGGTGTTGTAGAGGGTGAGCAAGGGCCCAGGACTAACAGGGGCCCATGAAACATATATGGATTTTTATGCTGGGGGCCCAGAATGTCTACTGGTGCTATGCTGGATGGTCTTCTCATAGATGGGTGAACCTGTTTGAGGAGGATCTGCCCTTTTGCAGCCACATTTTTTGCAAACTGGAGGACAACGTCACATTCTTTTTGGTATATACTTATTTTATTTATTTTTTGGGTGGAGGTGGTGGAGATTGGTGACATCAGCTTTTGTATCTGTCTTAAGTGTGTCTGTGTGTGGTGCTAGTCACTGAGTGTGACAGGCAGTTGAGGAGTAAAGGAGATCCATATACGCAGGTGAAATTATCTGAAATTATCCCCCCCCCCACACAATACTTGTAATAAGTAATTGTACATGGTAAGATAATCATGAGTTTTCATACCAAGCCACACCACGAAACCACTGTACCGCTGCAATCATAGCCTGGTAATGGTCACTTTAAAGACAATTTCATAAATATAACTCTATTTTCCTGTGACTTCTCTGACAATTGTTCGTCATATGTTTAAGGAAAAACAAAACCTGTACAATAAACTCAGCTTTCCTGTTATACCCAGTAGTACTTACTCTTCATCGAATGTCACTTCCTTAATATAATTATCATGCTTACAAATCAAGTTTATTGTATGACATTCCTCTTCTGAAAAATATATCACACAGAAACTTGAAATGCTGTCTTAATCTGTTCAGTCAATAACTCGTAACACCTTTATCCCCCTGAATGTGTCTTATCTTAATTAAAGTAGTATTTTAATACAAGTGTATGACTGCAAGTAACAGAAACTTTGTATTTGGATGACTGAGACGTCTTAATTAATCAAATCTGGCTCAGTGTGTTTTTTGAAGATTGACCACATTGTACTTAGAATATTAATGGGCCCTTAAATACTTAGAAATAGCTCAGGTGTGAATATTAGGGCAGACCTTAGCTGTGTATTTGTGCTCAGTAACAGGTAGAGGGCAGGAAAGAGTTTGTGGATGGACATTCTGCAACAGCTCTGCCAGAGAATACATGAGAGTTGTCAGTACATTTCTTTGTCAGCATTATTCCACGGTACAAGACGGTGAGAAAATCAGCAAGATGTTGACTCAGCTTTATGGTTATATTTTGGTTCTGTTGAATTGTTTCAAATTTTCTAAAAATCATTTTCATAATATTCTCACTCCCTAGTCCCTGTGATGTACTTAATCTACTGCTAACCAAAATAGAATATCAAAATTGATTAGGTACAACGGCATGGAGTGAAAGAAAGTTATTTTGTGTAGATATGTGCATATATACGTAAATGTGGTCAAATGAGTTTCGTTGTCCATCTGAAATTTTTTTTTTTTCTTCTTTTGTGTTGTTACAGTCAAAGATATGAAACACTCCTCAAAGACTTGGAGAAGAAATCCGAACAACATCGAGAAGTCTTGTCGAGTTTACAGCAGGAGTTTCAAAGAGCTCAGGGACTCGCTGTTGGCAAAGTCTGACCCAGTGATGAAGCAGCATGCATGTTTCCCCCTCTCTCCCCCTCTCTCTCCCTCTCTCTCCCTCTCTCTCTCTCTACAAGGGGTTAGTCACATTGTAATGTAACTGTACAACTTGAGGCTAAGTAAATTCAGCTTGTATCTTGTCATTAATATACAGCAATATTACTGTGACTTTTCTCTTGTTGCTAATAAACATGTTTTTCATGACTGATATTGTTAGATTACACAGAGATGGTCAGAGACAGAACTGCACCACCTTCATAAGGATGTTTCAGTTGCTTTAATTGCTGGGGCAGGCTTGTGGCCACCACAGTAGAAGAAGCACTTCACAGCTCAGAGCAGTAAAAAAAAACGTAGTGTAGCATTGCAGGGATCATTTTGGCATCTGGTTTTAGTTTTCAGTTGGACTTTGTTGTGTTATTATCAAAAGGAATGCATATGTTCTATTTTGGCAATGAGCCATTTCAATTTTCCTCTAGATGGTCTCCGAAGAACTAGACCTGCATCAGTGTCACCCAACAAGAGTGAATTCAGCTGCACATTCACTGCTGCTCTGCAGACCAAAACATCTGTAACCATGGTAATTTTAGTAGCCACATTAGTAGCCTCAAAATGTTGATATATTAAAAACGCAGGGAAAAACATTAGACTTGATTCATACTAACAAAGCTAGAGTAAAACATGTTACTGTGCTGTCACATCCATTAAACACACCACCTGAAATGAGATTTGGCTATATGTCAGTCAAGACTATGTTGTGCCATAGAACTGGTCGAATTTGAAATGAAAAGGACTGATTGTATTTTAGCATTGAATGCTATTTTTGAAGCCTTAAAACTGATACTCTGTGAAGAGTCTTATGAAAGTCGTTTATAGTTGGTATTGAGTGAGGGCTGCAACTGACTGACCCCATGTGCAGTAATAACACCGCCTCACATAGCAGTTCTTAGTGCGCACCTCTGACGCGTGGGTGTCACAGAGCCATTAACACCCCGAGGTGCTGATGCTTTGATTAGTTTCAGGCTCGGGCTGTTAACGTTGGGGTCGACACGTGGCCGCTGCGTGGGAAAGGTCTGTCACCCTCACCCTTTGGAAAACCAAAGGGTGAAGTTGGGTTAAAGTCGGGTCATTTTGCAGCTCATTTGTTGCGTTATAGACGAGCTGTTTACGGCGTAACAGATGTAGAGGACCATGACTGTGCAGCTTCATACATGAAAACCCCCTCAGTCAGGCTTTAAATAAACTAGATGTTAGTTTATGAGGTGCCTACTATAGAGATATCGTAGAGATTTGAGGGCTTATTATGTGAGATGCAGGCATCAGATGGTCTGGTAATGGGGCCAAACGGTGATTCATCACTTCGTGTTATTGTGTTAGCGCTGATGTCGTAAAAACGAACAAACGCCAGCTAAGGTGTGGAGGTGTGCTGCGTTTTCCGACACCAGGCTGCACGTCGGTAAAACCGCGCATGTCTCTTACAATTTAAGTTTCAGGTCATTTTGCAGTCACTGAGAAAAAAGTCCGCGTGCTTTTGTTTCAGGGAAACCAAGGAGAAACCTGGAAGTACCCGCATCCCTACTAATCCTTATCTATTTTACACTGACTAAACATTCTGCCCCTGAATCCGTTTAATCTGTATTTAAACAAATGCTCCTCGGATGAAACTAATCTGATTCCAGCTTTAAAGTCATTTACTTAGTCTCGTGGGGCTTTTCTGTGGGGGTTTAAGCTTAGCGGCGCACAATAGAGCATCCTGTCCAGAGATCACCCAGCGGGAATAACTCCTCCTTTGATAAAAGATGATTTCAGATGGGCTTTGAAGGAATCCACTAAGTGGACCAGACACAGGGCCGCAGGATGATGAATGGAATAAACTGTAGGCCTAGTTTGTCCTCTTCAGCCAAGCAGAATATACTCTCATCTAATGAAATTAATGAAAATGAAAAACTTAAAGCATCAGTCCACCGTGAGTCAAGTACAGGTTTGCATTTTTCTAGGATGGACATTTTTGCATTCCCGTAATGCGTAACCATACTAAATCACAACCATGCTACTCACAAATAGTCTAATGTTGAAAACTCATAAATGACAGGGAAGAGGCCCCATCTCTTCCAGCACGAACAGGCCTGACTGCCTCATAATCTGAAGAATTTGAGAAGGTGGGAAAACACCTCTAAAAAGATGACACCATTACAGCTGGTCAGTAGGTTATTGGTGTCCCTATTTCTAACAATGCAACAGTTCATAGAGTGCACATGTTATTCCTTTATACTGAGGCTAATACTTAATGCATGGGCATAAACATACCATGCTAAATTTACTGAAACTACACATTTCTGATATCAATTATTCTGCCCTGTCCAGGGTGTACCCCTGCCTTTCACCCAGAGAGAGCTGGGATAGGCTCCAGCAGATCCATGTGACCCTGGTTAGGAATAGTCTAATATTCATTTACTATAGTTTGTAAACAGGGTTTAAGCCCAACAGTGAATTATAGCAGTTTTAAACCTGAGACTATCATAGTTCTGCTTAAAAAAAAGAACACAGCCATGGACTGATTGTGACAATAGTTTCATATGGTCATGATCTTTCACTAACTACTTGTTAGATCTCTAGCTAAATCTGACTGAAGAAATACAGTGCATTGAGAAAGTCTTAGGACCACTTCACTTTTTTCAATTTTGTTATTTTGCAGCCTGATACTACAGTTGTTTAAATTCATTTTTATTCTCATTAATCTACACTCAGTACCACATAGTGACAGTGAAAACAGAATTTTGTGAACGGTTTGTAAATTTCTTTAAAAGGAAAAACTGAAGTATGACATTTACATATTCAGACCCTTTACTCAGTACTTAGTTGAAGCACATTTGGCAGCAATTACAGCCTCGTCTTTTCAGGTATGGGACAACAAGCTTTTCACACCTAGACTGGAGGATTTTCTGCCATTCTTCTTTGTAAATCCTCTCAAGCTCAGTCAGGTTGGATGGGGACAATCAGCCATTTTCAGGTCTCCCCAGAGATGTTCAACAGGGTTCAAGTCAGGGCTCTGGCTGGGCTGTGTGCTCGTCGTCATGTTGGATAGTGAACCTTTGGCCCAGTCTGAGGTTCTGAGCGCTGAAGAAGACGTTTTCATTGAGGATAACTCTGTATTTCGCTACATGCAGCTTTCCCTCAACCCTGACCAGTCTCCCAGTCGCTACTGCTGAAAAACACCCCCACAGCTTGATGCTGCCACCACCATGCTTCACTGTTGGGATGGTATTGGGCAGCTGATGAGGTACCTGGTTTTCAGTGGAGGCTGCAGTGATGGTTGTCCTTCTGGAACTGTGTCCCATCTCCACACAGGATCTTTGGAGCTCAGGATCACTTCTCTTACTAAGGCCCTTATCCCACGATTGCTTAGTTTGGCAACCAGCTCTTGGAACGAGTCCTGGCTGTGCCAAACTTCTTCCATTTGAGTATTATGGAGGCCACTGTGCTCCTGGGAACCTTCAGTGCTGCAGAAAGTTTTTGTAGCCTTCCCCAGCTCTGTGCCTATCAACAATCCTGTCTCTGAGCTCAGCAGGCAGTTCCTCTGACCTCCTTTGGCTTGGTTTTTGCTCTGATATGCATTGACAGTTGTCAGGGTCTTCTATAGAGAGAGGTGTGTGCCTTCTCAAACCATGTCCAATTAATTTAATTTACTATATAAACTGTAGAAACATCTCAGCAAAGATCAAGAGAAATGGGAGATGCCTGAGCTAATGTTCACATGTTGTTGCAAAGGATCTAAATGTAAATGTGATATTTTAGTTTTTCCCTTTTAATAAATTTCCAGATATTCCTAAAATTTTGTCTTCACTCAGTCATTATGTGGCACTGAGTGTAGATTAATGATACAAAACAAAGAATTTAAACACTTGTAGTATCAGGCTGCAACATAAAACTGAAAAAGGTGAAGGGGGTCTGAAGACTTTCTGAATGCACTGTACTTACCTGGAACTGGACTTAACCTATTCAGACTTAATGGTGTGTGAATGAGCCCTCTCACTGTTTTCTGCATTTGAAAAACTGCATAGAAGCAACCAGTTCCCTACCCCATCACCACTTCAATAGGCAAAATGTGCCGTAGCTGTTGTCCAGCCTAGATAAAGTATGTGTTAAGTGTTCAGCAGATGTCCCTCTTTTCTTTTAAAGTACTGCTGCAGAGGCTGCTCCCATACAACCTATTCAGACAGCAAATGGGCCATTGGAACAGGCTTCTTGATCTGGAATCATCAGAAAATTGCTCTTTTATTGCAGAGTGGAACAGAGAAACACAATCACAGAATGAATCCTACTGCCTCACACATCTCAGAGCAAAGAAAAACTGGAACATTACACGTGATAAACTATCAAGTCAGAGCACGTAGGCGATTTTACGCACGCGTTTCAGCAGCATACACACATGTAGAACCTGCGGGCACTGCCGCCTAAAGAGTATCTCCTAGTAACAGCAAAAATCTTTTTAAAAAAAATGAAGGAGTAAAAAAAAACAACAAAAAACGCATACAATAGGGTAGATTCAAAGCAACACCCCACATCCCAGTGTAGAATATCATCCAACATGTCAGAAAATATCTTCTCTGTACAAAAGAATCCAGCCTGTACAATAAAATACATATTTACACGCTCTGCTGCTACAGTAGGCTGCATATCTAAAATAAAATCTGTGTCGGGGCGCTGCTACTGGGGCCAGGGCCTCCACACGGGATCAGTGATGTGCGTGGAGGAGAGCAGCTTTCTGGTGTCACAGTGGAGCTCAGTCCTCTGGCTGAGGTACGGATGAGTGATCCCGTGGTTCGGGGGCACATGCTGAGGAGACAGTGCAGCCGGGTTTCCAGCGGACATCAGTGCACTGTGGACGTGCCTGGGAGATGAAGGGTACGTCTGCGGCTCTGGAAGCGCAGGAGAAGCCTGGACCGAATCCCCAGCGGTTTTCTCGACCTCCTGGCTCTTGCTGGCTATGAACTGGCTGACCCGCAGCAGGCAGGACCTCATACCTTCATGGTAGTTGCGCTGATGGGCACAGTTCGGTCCGTGCTCCCTGGGGAAGACTCTCTTCGCGGCCTGGCGACCTCCCTCCGCTTCCTTCTCCGTCTTCAGGAACTGGACCACACTCTCTAGAATCTCCGCCTTCTCCACCTTTGGATTCTTCAGTTTCTAAAATAATTAACAAAACAGAATCACTCCATAAACAGCCTGATGTAGCGTTTTGGCAGAGGTCAGAGGTCCTGGCCAATCTAAAATAAAACCACAAGGCGCAGACCTACCTCATTGTGTGTGTTCTCCAGCATCAGGAGTCGTAATGCCTCCAGACTGTGGTTGATCCGCTCCCGTCTGCGTTTCTCCATTTGCGGTTTCGACACCTGTGGGTTGAGGAGTAAAACACTGAGCAATGTCGGAGACGATTGTGTAAAAAATCCTTTAGAGGACAGATTTCAGCAGCTTACCCTCCTCACAGCCCTCTGTCTGCTGCTCTCTGGTGAAGATAAAGACTTCATGGTTACGGTTGACTCGTGTCCTCCTGCAGTTACAGTGAATCCAAACCTGAAGACACATGTTTGTGTCCCCATTGGAACTTGTTGATATCCCCGCATGCAGCCACGCCCCCGCGGGACACCCCTCTCATTCATTCACCGCCCGGACAAGGAAGAATTAAAGGTTTTTAAGATGATCCCGAATCCCGTTTCTGCTGTAGATGTAGTCAGTTCAACTGGACTGTGCTCTGTAGAAACTCTAGCAAGGTTTTTTAAGCAAAAAGTTAAGGATGTTTGTTTGGTCTTCCAAGGCTTTTTAACGAGTTAAAGCAGAAAGAGACCACCTCAGATGAGGGTGGAGTGGGAGAAGACGAAGCGAGTTAGTATTTTCCAGCTTCTGATTGGCTGAACACCCCTGATCCAGGTAATCAACAGTGAGTAGAGCCATGAGAGTTGGTAAACAGGCAGGACAGTGGCCCCCGCGGAACATGGGTTGGGTTCTTTAAAGGATCAGTCCACTCAAATAATAGTAATGCAGATTACTTTCTTGGAGTTATTGGTTTCAAATACACGTGTGTGCAAATGTAGTACACGACATGTTGAAACCTCTGCCTCCACACTGATGGAGACACCATAAAGTAATTTTATTGTGACACCTTTATACTGAGTGAAAACCTCGTGACGTGAGGTTGTTTGAATTAATTATCTTAGTTTCTCGTTCAGAAACTATAAAGGAAAAAAGTTTTTCCACTGCTGCTCTTTGCGCACTTACAGTTTACATTGTTTTCCAACTCCCTTCTACTAATGGAAATAATAAAATTGTTAGGAAAAAAGAGATTCTGGAGCCATCTCTGGTTATTTGGTTGAGCTGTCCTTACCCACCACAGGACCTGGCCTCGTGTGTTAGAGCCGAACAGGCTGATTCACACATAAGCACTTGTTGTGTGAAGGATCTGTGTTTGTCTTCAGTGGGTGTTGTTGGTGTAGTAGTACCCTGACTCCTGATGGAATAGGTTTAATGTTCAGTTGTTTTTTTTTTAATCTCAGATGTTTGGGTGGGCTTTGGGTTTGGGGTAGCTTTCTCAGCACTGCATTTATGGTCACCCCTGATCCCATAATAGGCTAAAGTGTGGAGATAACACTGGGATGAACGGATCACCGGGATCCCGTGGAGATTAAGTGTCTTTTCAGAGGCAACGATACTTCCGTTTAAAATCAAAGAGAGGGCGATTAGTGGCGGCTCACTGAAACTCTGGGCCTCCCCACACCAAACATTTAACACTTTAAATATATTTTAGGTTCAGGTTGAGTATGATGATGTGGTTGGAGCAGGATAAAAAAACAGTTGCTTTCATAAACAGTCTGTAACAGATTTATTGTCTGGACATTAGCAGTCCCACCTCCCCTTATACTCTCTGTGAACAAGTGTGTATAGGGTTTAAGTCACGTGGATGGATGGATAATGTGTTCGCCTGAGCCTGTGATGGAAAGTAATTAGTTTAAAACGTGCCCCATGGTGTCGGGGAACCGGAGCGTGCACTTCTAATAACGCGACTCCTCGGGTGTATCAGCCACAGTGACAAAAGCGCTCAGCTCAGCACGTATGGTGAGCTAAACAGCTGGTTTGGTTTGGAAAGGAGAGCATGTGTGAAGTCCAAACATCAGGTGTCGAGCTGACCTGAAGCGGCGCACACTTTGCACTCAGGTGTAATAATCACCCTCACACTTTCAGCAGCGGCGGACAAACGTGGCCTGCGCTCCCTTTAGTCCCACATAGTTAAAATTATTTCACAGTTATGCATTTATGCATTTATTATTTTCCTTCGCATGCGTAACTCCAAGTGCAAAGGTAGATGCATAAATCCGAGTGTGGTGCGCCACAGTCTGTGCGCTCTCGTTCGGTCTTTTCCAGCACTCAGTGCAAAGTGGCGATGTCTCACACGTCATAAAAGCTGCGCATATCAACTCACCTTCTCACCTCACTCTTCTGTTCCCACGAGAAAAAGAACTTTCCCATAGTCTCACTTCATGGTGCATTTCAGTTACAATACCTTTACAGGCCTACTAACCCAGTTAGTGATGCGTGGTGTGTGAATTAACAACGCGAGTTATTTCAGGACAATGTTTATATCACTTACAACGTTATAGTAACTTTCCATATGTCAAGCTGCTACTACAAAACAAAACAACCTTGATTTTATTGTAAAACGTTTTTCTTGAGAATATATATAGAGCCCAACCATGGCTAAGAAAATGACAAATAACTTTCTTGCACTTTCTGGTTGCAGGCGAATTTTATGTATGAAAGGTGTGATATTTTTGTCTTTGAATTTTCAGTGTTGCCTTAAGATGATAAATTGTTTGAAGATTCATTTGGGGTTTATACGGGCCCATGCTGAAACCAGTCTCGGTTAAGTGTCGTCACTCACACCTGGCAGCCAATCAGAGACAGCCTGAGCGTCACTTATAATGACTCACAGTCCACAGCAGGCTGTAGTTTACAATCTGCTGCTGCGCTGCCCCACTTCTGGACCAAACACTGCAACATGACGAAGAAACCGCAAAGTCCACTTCTGGATGATGGCAAGAGTAGAAAAAGGGTAAGAACCTTTTATTTATTTCTTCATTTGGGACCACTATTTTAGTGTAGGTTTTTAAGTCGCAATGAATGTCTCTGTTGATGTCAACTGGTTTATTTAGCCATTATATGGGAAGACTTGGATTGGTACAGGTTATGGAAAGTCTCCTTTTCCCTGGTGTTAGTTGGTGCCATTCTCTAGCATGACAGTTGTTTGTCTTTTTAAGTTTGACCTCTGACCTTTTAGGAAACCACTGAGCATCTGAACAAAAATAAATGTATTATAACATGACATTATAAACCAATGACCTTCTATCAGTGACTTGACCCTTTACTAATCCTTTATTAATTTGTAGCTGCAGTCACAGTAACCAAGAATTTTTTCTCAGTAATACCTTTGACTTGATGTGTAAAGAATTAATAAATTATTCCTTCATTATTAATACATGCATTTGTTTTGTATATATCTTGTATTGGTTAAATTGGTCAGACATTAGCTGGGACACCCTGATGAGTGACCACAACTTTATCATAATCACATTACACTGTTTCTCTTTTTCTAGATCCTGAAACCAGTTGTTGAAAAGAAGAGAAGAGATCGAATAAATCAAAGTCTTGCTGAGCTGAGACATTTGATGTTGGATTACACTTCTGATCCAGTGAGTCTGTGAAAAGAAAAATCACATCTAGCTATTACATGTAATTGCAGAAACTGTGATCTTAAAATGATGAAATGTCTTTCTCTCATGTTTCACTTCCAGAGGCTGCAGAATCCCAAAATAGAGAAAGCAGAGATTTTGGACTTGACTGTGGAATATCTTCAGAAGTTGACTGATAAGAAAAACTTCAGTAATGGTTGGTCAAAAAACAAAAAAAACTCATTTTGTACCTTGTTAAAATGTATGAAAATGTCTGTTGCAACAAATCTCAGACTCCTATTTCATCTCTCATTCTGGTGTCCTTTTACTTGTTGCAGACTCCACTAACAGTCAGGTGAAGACACTTGATGTAGTGGCAAACCTTCATCGCCCAGAGTCCAGTGCTTATCCCCTCTTCACCATTGAGAGTGCAGGCTTTCAGCAGTGTATGGCCCAGCTGAGCAGTTACATGCACAAAATATCCCCAGCACAGAGAACAAGCCTGATTGAGGGACTGAAACATCACATAGAGACCCAGCAGCTAAAAGCAGACTTCAAGCTGAACATGACTGGACCTGACACGCCAGATGCGGCATCTGTGGATACAATTTGCACATCTGAGAGAAAAGATGACTCCTCCAAGTTGCTGTTTCCATCTTCTTCTCCATTTCAGCCTCACTCTTGCTCCACACCGTGCCATGACTACCTCTCCTCTCCTCCTTCTCCGTGGTACTCCCCTTCCTTCTCGACATATGCTCTCTCTTCTTCTTTCCCGTCATTTGCCTCTCACTTCTCCTTTCCCCCCAGCCTGTCACCTCCATCTTCCAACACCTCCTTCAGTTTCTCACCCACACTTTCTCATGCTGGGCAGTCCTCCTTCTACTTCCCTCCACTCACCACACTTAGGTCCCCTTCACACCCTGTACTGAGAGATGGGTCACCACCAAACTCTTCTTCAGCCATGTGGAGACCTTGGATTTGAAGTGGGGGCAGAAACTGACTGATAAACTGAGAATAAGCAGTGCCACCTAGTGGAATGCTAACTGCAATTGATGTCCATGCAGAGGATGAAAAACCATTCATGGCAGGAATGTATAGTGTACATATTATTATAATTGCCTCTATTTTGTAATTTAGTTGTAAATAAAACTTGAACGTGAGAAGCTTGTGGCTGCACATGTGTCTACTTTATTGTTGTAAAAGCATCCAGATCATGCAGAGATATACTACAAGAAGAAAAAAATATTAACATGTCTATTTTCATATCTGGAATGATGTTCACTTCTAATTAAGGCTAGCCTGTAATGTTTTTTTTTATAAAGTTGTAGACAGAACAGGCCTTATTCACAGCAGATGTGACTGTACATAGTGAGAAAAGCACAGGAGGAACTAATAACCTTAAGGAGGACTCTGTTCTTTTGACATGTCCTAGTGAGCTAATCATGGGGCTCTGAGGCTGCACATCTAAGTGCTATGGCTCCATCATCAATCAATGTTATTCAATACAGCTGCTATTATATAGCATATAAGAGGGAGAATAGGGGGCGATCTCAGCTTCCGCTTTGACAGATCACCAGTCCATCACAGGGCTGACGCACAGAAACACTCACATTCACTCCTATGGCCAATGTAGAGTCACTAATTAGCCTAAATACAACCTGCATGTCTTTGGAGGAAGCTGGAGTATCTCAAGAAAACACACACAGATAGTGTAGGAAATTCCACAATTTGCCTGGTAGCGTAAGCTGGTGATTTCCTTCTGCACGTGTCACCTGTAGCTTGTTAGTAATTGGACCAGTCGCAGTTCCTCTTTGTTTGTGCATGGACCCGTCCACGCTAGCTGCTCCGGTACCTAAATTGATTGTTGTGTGCTGGAACTGGAAATAGAAGCCATGGAATCTCTTGTGTTTTAATGGACACACCATTCTGGCAGTACCAAAACCTAACCAACCAGCCACATAGCTCCACAAAATTTTACAGATAGGGAGTGAACATGCAAACTCCACACAGTCAAACAGGATTCAAACCCAGAATTGTTGCCGTAAGGTGACAGTCATATCCACCGCACTGCCTGTTACTACATAGCAAGAGTCACTTTATTGTTTGGTAGGAATAAAGAGACCATATTTAAAGCTCTTCCTTGTTGCTAAGGTCATGTCAGATAAGTAGATGCAAGTGCACACAAATGTTTGGACAGTGAGCAAATTCCACTTAGATTATTGAAATGAAAAGATGTAAATGCAACCCCTGCATTATTTAGGACTGCATTATTTAGGTTATAGTTTTAACTTTTGCAACCACCCCGACTTGTACTGGTAGGTCACTCATGAGCTGGCACAGGATTATCACTGATCCAACCTTCATAACATTCAGACAGGCAACCAACTGCTTTGGGAGTCAGAATAAACTCCCTGTTTACCCACAAGCTCCCTACAAACAACATGACAGTTTGCTCTGTATAGTTAGCGTATAGTTAGGGCTGGCTTCAGGTAACCCTGAACCATCCCTTAGTTATGCTGCTATAGGCCTAGACTGCCCGAGGACAATCAGTGCACTGAGCTCCCCTTCCCTTCCCCTCTCCTCCTCTCCTCCCTCCTCACATGTATATTCCACCATTGACTGTCACTAACCTTGTGTGCTCTCTCTCCCCTAGTTTGTGCTCTCTCCCTCTCTCTATTTTTGCAAAGTGCCTTGAGATGATTGTATTGTGATTTGGCGCTATACAAATAAAATTGAATTGAAATTGAATTCCTCAGAGCAGCAGCCTATCTGAGAATACCTGTCACTCTCTGGTTTCCATCGAGCTGCTCAAAATGATTCAGACTGAGCAGATAAATGATCTTTAGGAAACCGTTAGCATTACCAACAGGTGATTTATTTTACACTGACTGTAAATTAAAGCTGCATGTGGAAACCTGATGGGTTACTGCATGTACCTATGGGGCCTAAGCCACAGCTTCTTTATGAAGTAGCTCTATTACTGTGAGTGAGCTCAATAGGAATAGAAGCTGAGGTGAACTGACCACATTTCTACTCCTGATTTTTCCATCAGAATACAACTGCAGCGTTTTTAGATGTGCTTCTGCATAGGCAAAACACTGAAATTCATCAGTAATTTTCAACCAGCAGCATCATGTAAAAGTTAGTGTTACCAAGTGTTGCTGAAAAAGTCTTTAAGCGGTGCTTGAGCAATACTTTGTGGTCACAATAGATGAGAGGGCGCTAGGCAGGAGAGCGGTGCCATTGACATGTCTGGGAATGGAGGTTCTTTGTCTCATCAGCAGGCCATGTGTGTAGGTTGTAGTTAAATATTAACTGATCACCAGCTATTTTATTATGAAAGTTGTTGGTAAAATCAATCATAACATTATCATCTAAAGTGAAATTTTAATTTTAAAATTAAATGGGAAATCACAGAAAGTGGCAGGCACTGAGCCTGTGGCTTTGAAGAAATTTAACTTCTGATCAACAGAGGGCAACATTGACACAGCGTAGATGATCTCCACCCCTGTCTGACTCTCACTACAAGGATAATAAAAGGAGGCTGTCATGTAGGCTACAGTATATCATTGAGCTCCTCCATCAGCGATAAGCCCAAGATGCATCATCATCACTCTTGTCTCCTTCTGTTTCTCAGTGCTCAGTCCATTCTTTATATGATGATCAAATCTCTATTACAAGCTCTGAATATTTTAAGCAGGGAGGCACCAAAGGATTTGGCATAAGAAAACAGAATTTATCACATGATAGAACATGTCTTTGAATAATGGTTATTTCCCCCCCCCCCCATTGCCCATTGAAGAAGCTCTCTTTGTGTGAGTGCCATTATTTCTGAGGTTACCATTGTTCTTTGTCAGAGAAATAAGAGGGCAGGCACATCATCGGGAGCTTGATTCTCCACACTGTCTCTCTGTGTGTTTTTGATCATTCTGCACAGACGCCTGAAAGCGGAGAAGGTCGCTCACACTGGAGAGGCTAACTGCTGCGGCACGGCACATAATTAATAGGGAAAGAGATCACCTCTCGGAGTGACCTGACAATGGTTGAAAACTCCTTGGCATTTTCTCAGGACATGCTGATTAGAGCTGATCCTGTTACTCTCTTTAATCACTGTTTTTGTTTGCCGTGAATGCACCCATGCATTCCTGATTTGGATTTGAAAACTGTTTTTCTGTGGAGTTGTCATAGGTTTGTCATGACCTGCTGTGGACCTGTGGATTCATTCATGTTGGTGCATTTAAAAAATCCAAATGTTGAGGTGTGACTTGTGTCAAGCTTTTTTCATTGCCCATGCGCACACGTGTACGCCTCCAGAGTATAGCGTGCACACTGTGCTGTGCTAAATCTAAATCTAATCCTGATATTAGACCTCAGTGTGACAAATTTGGTTTGTCAAATTTCAGAACTAGATAGCACTGATTTAGTCTGATCAAGTGGCTGTCATCATGTCAATTTAGGCATATCTACATGACCTTCTCGACATTTTGGTAGAGCATTTTATATTGACCCAACAGAGACATCTCCAGACTGTTTTTTTTAGAACCAGATTTATGGTAAATCTTTCTTCCATTGCTTTTTGAGTTGGACCATTAAAGCATTAATAAATCAAAATTCCAGGGATGTAATTGAACTAACATTTCCGGTTCCTCTTCCTCATTCCAGGAGTCTTAGTCAGTGTGTATTTAAGTCTAACGGCAGCAGGTTGTCTTACATGGAGGACAGAACCTCCTAACTTTTAAATAATAAAGACAAGTGCCCCTTTCCAAGACCATTTCAGACTGATTCAGACACCAACCGATTTCCTAATTAAGAGTGCTTTCCTCAGGCTAGATTACAATTCAGAGAAACTTGTTCACAATCATTGCTCCTTATATCTGGGCAGGAAGAGTGAACAGCTGCAATTTGCATGCAATAGTCTGAGTGACCTTCCAAACCTTGAACCATAACTATCCAGCATGCTGTCTGTTTGTGAAGGAGGGATCATGCATTCTTTTGGAGTTGAGTCAGTTTGTTTGAATAAGCATTATTTTGGAAGAGCATGGACACTGCTTTTTATCAGTCAGATTTAAGGACTGCTGCAAACTCAGTCAGTATCCCTGGAGAAGGAGGACTCCTCCTTAGATTGCATGTCAATACTCAAGAATGTAGATCTGTCACTACCCACAGCTAAGTATTTTTTCCCTCCCTTTCATTTCTCTCTCTTTCCTTCTCTTTGCAAGGTTCTTTGAAGTAAATAGTGAAAGGATCTCAGACTGTAGCAAATTACCTGAGGACTGAAGCATTTTTGACATAAGTCCTGAGAGACGAGGGCGAGTCACTTTTCCTGGCGGCCCCTTTGGCGTTTTTAATCTGGGGCTGACGGAGACAGCAGCGCTGACAGAATGATGAGACAGCTGGACATGCTTCCAGGACAGCGGCTATGGGCAAAAGAAAAGCCAGCAGAAGGGCCACTGCAGACAAGTGTCCATGGGAGACATCCACCTCTTCCATCTTGACTTACTAACTTCCCCTGCCACTCATGGAGGCTGAAAAACATTTTAATTGCTGGTCATAAGAATGAATGTATTACTTACTTACTACTTTATGGTTTTTGTTGGTATTTGGTTAGTGCACCTCTTTGGTCCAGACTGAAGTAAGTTTTTGTGGACCTGTTGTGCCCAGACGATGAATGCATGTTCCCATATGATGTTGACTATTGTGGTTCTGAGTGAAATGTCGCAACAGCTATTGGATAGATTACCATGAAATCTGCTTCAGCTATTGATGCCACTCATGATGAATTGTAATTGCTTTGGTTTTTCCTTAACCTGTCATCCAGTGCCACTATGAGGTCAAAATGTCAATTTGCCCAGTGATTTGGATAATGACCAAATCTTTAGTGTATTGGAAGAAGAGACAAAAAAGAAACAAAACACACATCTAAAACTCCCAAATTACATTAAGATGTTATATTTCATCAGATTATTCAATTAAACGAGTCTTTTCAGGAAGCCACTGCTTATAGCTATAGCCCCCTCAAAACCCCTCTGAAACCACAACATGATGTTTTTAATCTTTTGTACAGATTAAAAAAAATAATATATAATCACAAATTCATTAATGAGCTTTACAGATGCTGCTGGCTGTTTCCTGATCACGGCACTAAGTTGAACTAAGCAGCTGACGGTGGTAGTTTCATATTTACTGTAGAGGCATGCAAATTAATCTTCTCATGTAACTCTCAGCAACAAAGAGAATAACCATAAAGCATCAAACTATTTACTTCAGATTAGAGTTTTAGGGGTTTTAGATAAAACATTTGACTTGGAAAAAAAAAAAATCAGGAAATGAGAGGTCATTAAATTCAGCCCTGATGGACAAAGACATTAGAATTTCTCAAGGAGGTTCACTGTCATGACAAACACGCTTAAAGCAGACAGGAAGTAACTTGAGCCGAACAGGAGGGAATCAAATCAGACATCGCTAGCTTGTTTTTCAGGGCAGGACAATTATATTTGACATAAGGCGCTTTTCTCTCATGCATCAGTGCTCTCCACTTTCAGGGGCTGCTATCACATTGGCCTACTGGTTTGACTCTCTTCCTCTCAATTCTACAAAGTCATTTTCCTCGAGATGATGAACAATGGATGCCTTTTCAGAGATCCTATAACCTTTTCCTCCTGAGGGATCCTGCTGCAGTGAAGAGCATCTAAGAGCATCATTATCGTTCGCTTTGCTTGCACTGTCCAAATTGTAATCTTTCCTTCACTGCTTAGAGATATAGCTTTAGTTTGAAAGAGCAATTAATTGTCAAGCATGATCTAACCTGAAATTGGGTCTCTCTTCATCTCATTGCCACATTTATCACATTTATCTTTTAAACCTTTAACCTAATGAAGCCAATTTTAAAAGTTGAGGGTTTCACAGAAAAGTATCAAGGATCAGTTCTTTCTTTCCTGTCTGGCCATTGTCTTCCTGTGTTTTGTGTTTGAGCTCTGGAGCTGTCTACTCCGTGTCTCTGAACATGCATCCTCCCTCCCCAATGGGTGGGCTGTGACCCTGCTAGCCTGCAGGTTACAAACTCTCACCCTGAAATGCTTGTAATCCCAGGGATGTACTTCACTACACTTTGTGCTCTTTGCCCCTTTCTAAAATTCAGTGAGAACCTAACAGGTCACAGGTCATCATACTAAACAGAAGCTGCAGATAAAAATAGCAACTGATACATAGGTCATCTAAACATACTAACTCCTGTCCATTCTCATTTAGCAAATACTCTGTTTTGCTGACAGTCTCATGGCAACTTTTGACATTTTCTTCTGATGTCATGAGAGACGGGAATAGGAGTCTGTTCTGTTTGCAGAAAAGGAGTCTTGATGATGCAGATTTCTTTTTCCTCATATGTAACCTCATACTGCTGAGAAAATGTCAAAGTGCAGGAAAAAGAGTGTATGGACATCAAATTCGCTGGGCCTTTAAGGGGCCCCATGCACTGACAAATAGAGCAGTCTGTCCTTATCTCTATTGCACAAGAATTCCACCACTGCTGCTGAGGACTGCAGTGATCTGAAGCCAAGTAGTACATAAAAAAGGTCTAAATTTAGCTTCATTTGCAGTTGTGTTTGACTTTGTATGGCTTGATTTAAAGTATTGGCACTATAATTAACAATAAAGAGGTATGATAAGAGAAGAGAGGTACCTTAGTTCATATCTTTCAAACTGACTCCAAATCAGAAACTGATGTTCTTTTATTGTAAAGTCTAATCTTAGAATAAACAACTCAAGCCAGCATTCAAGTTGTTCATAGTAGTCTCACTGAAGCATTACCAGCATGAGAAAAAACTTTTTTTTTTTTTGTTTTTTTTTTTGCAGTGTCATAAGATGACACCTGGCAGTCTGGTGCAAATGAGCAAAATGTGCTGTCTGGGGGATCTGAGGTTTCCCGCTGCAGCTCCATGCAGGAACAAGCTCCAAACAGGAGCTACGGGAAAGAGAAAATTACATATGTTCACTGCCAAACACCAGCAGACATTATTAGTGATACTGTGAGGAGTTCAGAGAGTCACACTGATCAGTGCAGACACTTGCTAAAGCACATTCACTGTGGCTGCTCTGTAACTCCATGTGGTTCTGCACTAAACAATGCTACCTTTATCTACACTGCTAATGTTGCTAGTGGTAGCTGGTAGGTCGTACAAAGACTCAGACAGTGCTTTTTTGTTTTAGTTTGCATGTGGATATTTTCCCAATGAACTATTCAGTTTATTATTGTACAGATCAGGGAATTCAAAAACACTAGCATTTAGGTTTTTTTGTTTTTTTGTTTTTGCAAATCTTTCCGTTCAAGCAGTGGTGAACAGCGATTAGCTGTTTCCACAAAGGTCACTGCAAGTCGGGTCAAGGTTCAACAAATTTGAACCTTGGGCCCAACCCCACTGTGCTCCTAGCACCTGGATGGCTTTAGACACTTTTGTTGTTTTCATGAATTACTTCATGTCAGGGAATTAGCATAGCAGATACAAATTTTTGTTTACTTTTTGACGGGAATAAGATGTACCAGTGGTGGCATGCTGGTGTGATGATAAGCACTGTCTCCTCACAGCAAAAAGGTTCTGGGCTTGAATCCCATTTGAACTTTGTGTGGAGTTTGCTTGTTCTCCCTGTAACTGTGTGGGTTTATCTCTGGGTACTCTGGCTTCAATCCACAGTCCAAAGACATGTGGATTGGGGTTAGGTTAATTGCTGATGCTAAATTGCCATAGGTGTGAATGTGAGTGTCTGCCTGTCTCTGTGTCAGCTCTGTGATAGACTGGTGATCTGTCCAAAGTGTAACCTGCTTCTCACTCAATGTCAGCTGGGATTGGCTCCAGGCCCCCGTGACCCTGGATGTGCCGTGATAAGTGATAGATAATGCATGGATGGATATCTCTCTATTTATCAAACTGATTCCTTGTGCTTTACAGCACAGCTGCTCTTAAGTCAAGCTTGCACATTCACTCACGTTAATGTTTTTCTGTCTGTGATATACATCTAGTGACATCTGGGAGCATCTTCACGGGACATGGTAAAGGGCAGTCCAGGCCCCCAGTCAAAGCCACACTGGTAAGTCAACTACTGAAGTATCAGTTTGTCTCTCACCATATTTACTTTTTGAGGTGACATGTTGATGTTCATTTATTTAAAGAAATGTATGCAAAAAAAAAAAAAAAAAAAAATTAAAATCTGTTTAACTGTCCACAAATGTTTAAATCCTGTTGCATCTATCTGCACATGCACCCTCTTGAAGCTAATAGGACATTAAAGAGATGAACACACTAGCTCAAGTGTTGCGTGAGACGATGTTTGTGTATTTTATCAGAGCTTTTCTTTCTCGTTTCATCCAGTTCCATATTTGTATGCTCTTCATAAAACACAGATGCCCCCTCCTGAATAAGACTAGGCTTATCTGTCATTGAGACTCTCATCTTCTTCTTTTTTTTTTTTTTTTTCCTGTTGTCTTAATGCGTGGACCACCAACCTCTCATCTCTCCCAAGAAGTAAAGACAGAGAGATAGGATGAAACACACGAAGTTCAGCTCAAAGCTACGGGACCTGGTGGTACTTTGTCTGGCCCATCTAGATTGTTCTGATAGGGCGTCACGATAAGTAACATGAAAGTACCCTGTCATCAGCTTTTTTCTTCTCCCTTTTTTCTGCCCTACAACATCACAGCAGGGTAATAGACAGTACTTGTTGCTGCAATTCAGAGGCAAAACAGAAGGATGATGGACATAATGAACATGAAGGACATTTCAGAAAGGCTGCACCAACATCTCCCTCTTCCGTTGTTGTACCCAACGTAACCATGTATATATTCACTTTGTGTTCACCTCATCTCCATGACATGGTCTCAGCTCAAAGCTTGAAGCTGCGAATAATGATTTATTATTGATCTGATGCTTCATCAGATTCCTCTGAGTTGCACTGCCAGGCTGGCTGTGATTTGTGAGTTAAAGTGAGGCTGGAGCAGCAGTGCCAGGATGGCAGCCAGCAGCTTTACACTTTCCATCTTCACCCTTAAAACAGCATTTCTGACTAATCTTACTTTATCTGTCTAAAACAAACATGATGTTCCTGTCAGACCGAGGGGCCCGTTTTTTTTTTTTTTTTTTCTTAAATTTATACAATGTCAACAATATTCCTCTGTAGCCCCTTTCACTAAACCAGGGCTAATAATACTTAAAATTACAAATATATATTTTCTCAATTACATCGTGTGGTATCTAGCCATGCAGATAGTTTTGGTTTTATCTGCCCTTTTAGAGATGGTGTACCTGTCTTTTTTACCTCCACTGTAATAAAGTGGAAGCATAAATTTGAGCTCTCTATGGTACATCTGAACTAAATCTGATTCCTTTGGCTCATTTTAACACTCTCCATCTCAAAAAGCCAAACTGAAGTTAATCCTGGTTGTTGCTCTTTGTCCCACTATCCGTGCAAAAGAACGTGAACTCTTTGGTCTGACAGACTCTGAGACTTATAGATGCTGAGAGTTCACAGTTTGAAAAACACTTCATATAACCTTCTGTAGGTGGCAGGCAGGGCTAATTTACGTAGTGTAGTTTCACAACCCAGTAGAGAAGTAGTGCTGTAGGCAGCGGAGTGTCATGGAGGGGAGGAGTATAGCTCAGCTTTGGTTTATAGGACAACGTGTAAAATCTTAGTTAATGCACCTTTAAATAAAGGGTCTGAATTCTTCATGCACCACCTACCTGCATGGCTAGATACCCATTGAACTAAGTGCAAAAAAAAAATGTTTTTTTTTTTGTTTTTTTTTTTTTTTGTAATTTGGATGAACTGACCTTTGAACAGGTGTACCAACTAGGAACACAATATACCCTTGTCAGCGCAGCCACCACTCAGTGTCCTCAGGAGTTTGGCACAAATCTTCCCCTTTGGCTGAACTTGCACTATAAGTATAAACAGCCTCTATTTTACCCAGTTCCAATAAATGTCACTAATGAAAAGAAACACGTAATAATGTAATAACTCTGGTATCTCGCACTTCATGTGTCTTACTTGATTATTTGCATGTGTTGCTTCATATTAAGGTAAATTTTTCAGTTGCATGTTGACACAGCAGCAGTTGAATGAATGTGTGCAGTCTGCAGACATTTAGCCATGCTCCTATCAATGCTGTTACGATTACACACTGCATCTTTCTGGGTCAGACCAAAGGAATGAGGTGGTCCCTGTGAAAAGAAACATTAACTGCAAGATGTATTACACCTGATTGTAAAACATCCACCAATGACAACATAAACCCTCACCTATTTTCCTTCAGGGCTCGGGATTGTAACTGCTATTGTGATTGGTCACCACAGGTGAGGCATGCTGGGGAAATGACATGCCTTTTTCCTCCCAGAAAACTGTCTTTGTTTGCTTCTGACAGGGGGAATGTGCAGCTTAGCATCTATGTGGCACGCTAAGAGGTTGAAATTATTCTCCTTTATTTTCCTAATGTGCAGAGGAGCACTTTGATTCTCCTGAGCAGCCCGGTGTCAGCCATCTGAGATATGGGGCAACAGGTTGCCCTGGGTTGTTTGTCTTAAAGGTTATTTTATTTAATTTTTCACAAAATTAAAGAACAACCGAAGCAAAAAGTGTACCATTTGATCCCAATTTTGTTTTTGAATTTCGAACTATGTGGATACTTTTTGCTTCTTTTCACTATCAAAGCATATGCTGTGTTTCATTCTCCAAACAAATGTTTCTGGTTTCATAAGTAGACCTGCCTAGTTGGCAGCAGCTCAGTGATCACCTCGCTGATAAGTCTGAATCCAATAAACACACACCTGGGTTAGTGGAGGATCAGAGCCAACTAGACAGTATAATGTGAGGTGTACCAACCTATTAGTGCAAGCACAGTAAACATTACTGTGGGGAAATAGATGGCTCTCCACTCAAACACTGGAACATTTGAAGAACTCCCTAAACTAGTCTGGAAGCTTTGAAGTCTAGTTTCTGCCTACTGAAGCACATAGTACGGATTTCTTCTTGGTCAAGGCAAGGGAAATGAACTTGGGAAGCACAGGCGAAACCCTAGAAAGCTTGAAAATGATATTTCCTGTGTGTTCAGCTACTCTATTCTTGGCCAGATCTGTATGATGATTAGTTACTGGGACGTGAAGAGGTATGCATGCCTTAGGAGCAGGAGGAAGAGGAGGAGAAAGAGGCCAAAGTGTCATCAAATCCCGTCCCTGTGTCCAGTAAATGCTATCTATGTATTCTTGTCATACCAGGCACTGAACTGTGAGCATTTCTCAAAAAGTTAATTTCAGCCTAAATATGGGCCATTTGACAATATGTAACCATAATTGTTCCTCCCCAGAGTTACCTTATATATACTTCAATACTTGTGCAGATTTTATTACCAAATGTGGCAAGATTATAAATAATAAATAACAACTAATTAATACCATGCTATAAACCTTTTTTTTTTTTTTTTTACCATTTCATTGTTCATATTATTCATGTAAATGTAACAGCCAAATGCTTTTCAGTTTTCAGCCAGTTAGTGACTCCAGGTGTTTGTCCACCACTTTGGTCTGGGCTTTAGGCTACTATTTGCCCAAGTATTGGTTATATGGGCCCAAAGTTTTGTCCAGTCATTCATAGTCCCCAGATGATAAAGGTGACTTTAGTGATCTCCTGATTTTTCCTATAGCACCAGCATGAAGTTGACATATCCATGTTTATGAGAGAAATGGACTGTTAGCAAAAAATCAGATAGACTGTAATGACCTTAGTGATCTGACTGTTCCTATAGCACCTTTATCAGGTCTGGGATTTTGCCCAATACTGCTTTATGACCTGAAAAGCTAAAGAGAGTCACATCAACTTTCTGTACTTTGTGTTAGTGCTAATTAGTAAATGTTAGCATAATAACACCCTTACCTAAGATGGGGAGCATAGTGAGCACTACCTGCTAAACATATTAGAATTCAGTTCACGCTCATAGCTATACTCTTACTCTTCTTTCATTTTCTTTCTTATGTGAACTTAATCTGTTCTAAACTGTGGGCTTTGCATTTGCTCAAATGCAGTGATAAATTTTAAATACCCTATAATCTCATAAAATCCACAAGAGCTGCATTATGACTATAACATATAATTATGTTGACTGCATAACACGAGCTGCATTGCATACCAACTTTCTCCATGAGTGAACAGTCCTCCAGACTCTGGAGAATTTCCAAATGTTTGCTTTGAAGGGTGAATTTTCTTCTTCAAGTCTTGTCCTTTAGGTCACAGCTTATCACCTGCTTCGGCTCCTCGCTCTGAGTTTTTATGTTGCCTTTGTTAACTGGGGGAAATGCAGGCTTTAGCAAAATAAAGGTCGCCTTGAGGCTCTGCTGATTAACCTCTAAGTCTGATAAGCTGCAGAAATCAGCAGTTTTACACAGCAGACAGTGATGGATTCTGCTTGGTGTGGGCCCATAAGAAGGTTTCTACAGGGTTTCACGATCTGAGTTAACATAGACTGACTGTAATACTGGCCCTTTGTGTTGTTATAGCCAGGTGGTGTCTGTGGGTGTTAAACTGTCCACCTCGTTGCCTGTGTAGTGGAGTGATGTATCGTTTGTAGCCAGGGGATTTCCTTCTTCCAGAAGCGCTCAAACTTATTACTGTGGAGGAGGATCTGAACTCTGCTGATACACCTGTTTGAAGTTCCCCATCACATTCTGCACCACTAACACTCCCAGAGATCACAGTGAGAGCAGCCACAGCAGCGGTGAACAGACATTCATATTGTCTTTTATCTCTTTATAAAGTCAATTCTAATGTGACCTGAGTCACAGTCATAATAAAAGTTGTATAAACTTTTTGAAACCACTTTCATCCAGGTTGTATATTTTAGACGCACTTACATTATGTATAAGGGATGTAATTGTGGATTGAATGTTGCATTTGTAGTGCAACACATTACAGGTCTGCTGACTCACAGTGATTCCTCTGAAGTGGTTTTCTGTGTTGGCTCAGGTTCCTTTCTGTGCTCCAAAAGAACTGGGACTTAAGCGGCACTCTTGGATCACTTGTACCTTAACTCGCCAGGGCTTGTTTACTTTTATCACTGTGATTTCTTTATTGTAACCGTGTAAGAGCTACACATGAATGTGCTGTACGCCAGAGCCCTGTTTAAATTCTGCAGTATCCTGTTCACCGTCACTCAGCAACACATTAAAGTGAGACTTAGTATCCTTTAAAACACTTGTCCACTTTCAAATGAAAAGCTGAATTTATGAACAGTAACACAAAAAACAAGGTACCAAACTCTACATTGACTCTTGTACTCACAACTGATTTTCTGTAGGTCGTCACTGTCCAGTCTGGATTTGTGCATCCATGGTGCACCCCCTCCATCTTCCCCACGGATCTGCCTCAGACATCACGTCAACATTTGCTTGGTGCACACATTGAGATATGTTCAATCTACTGAGAAATGACTGAAAAGCTAAATGAACTTTGTATATGTCTTTGACCTTCTGTGTGCATCAGTGGTGGGAAACACCACTGAAGGATTACCCTGTCAATTAAGGAGTGGAAAAGTGTTTCTGTTATTACCTCAAATTAACTGGTTGCTGTTTTGACCAAGAGAACAACAAAACAAAATCCCACTGAGCCTCTAAGAATGTTCTGTGGTCACATGCAGGAACAATTAGAGGTATTCGCCAGGTTTGGTCATTGGCCAAACCCTGGCATTTCATCTGCCACTGTGAGCTAAATGTATATTGGGTTCAAATGAACTGCAGTGGCCAATAGACGTGCAGGGTTTCACGGTAAATTCTTCTCACATATCATTTTTCTCTCCCTCTCTTTAAGTTGTTTGCTCTAAGCCCTCTTTTCTTTCCTTCTACACCTTGTTTTGTTATTTTACCTGAAGGTGCAGGTGTGAAAGGGTGAGGCCGTGGAAAAACATTTGATTCTGCAAGCTTGTCATGAAGGAATCCATTGACTGACCTCTGCATCTTGGCACACAATGACAAATGGGTTTGCAATTTTCCGCCTGACTGAGGGGCAACAAAGCACATTTCCACTTTCACTGGCAGGCAGTGAGAGTACAGTCTTCCTCCAGCAGGCTCTTTAATCAGACAGGGAGCGTTATACATAGCTGGACTCTTTACTCTGGCATGTGCAGCTCTCATGGTCAAAATAGACAATAATAACACTTGGTATGGTCTGTGGGGACAAACATACTATAGTGAAAGTCTGACTTCACACAATGAGGTAATCTGTTGATGACTTGTTTTTGTTACTTACTTTAGATTACTGTGTACTATAACATATATAAATAGAAATTTTCATTTTTGTGTCATGAATTTGTGTCATTTAGATTGTAGAGTTTTATTATAACCTGTGCTGATCTGTGTTCATTTATGGCAGCCATTTTTTTTTTAAAGATTTGTTTGAATCTCTGGTTGTAGTTTTGACCTAAGTCCAGGTTTTGTTTTATATAATTTGGTGGTGCATCACTTACAGTGAGTGACTGTGTATGCAAACGGTGGAAGGGTAAATAGTTTAAAAGTGCTTTGAGTGCACTTCAGTACTATGCAAGTGTAAGAGCATTTATAATATACTTCATCCTGCATTTCTTAAAAGTCCTGTACTTTTAGACCATCATTTTGCATTTATTGGCCACTTGAATTATTATTATGGCCTTGTATAAAGCCAGTATATGAAATATCTACATTAAACTGAACCTGTCCAAGCAGAAATTTCAAACAGCAATGTTCATATCATTCAAAGGATTTTATTCCATAATGCCCTACAGACTAATTTAGACTAATTTAGACTACAGTCTATTACCTTCAAAACACCCAGCTCATATCTCCTGCACAGTTCCACATAGCTTATGTTGAATATCTCTGTGGGATATATATGCATTTTGTTTATGAGCACGCTGCATCTTTAACAAAGGCTGGTAATTCCATGCTGCTAACCGATGTTTTCATTCCTGATTGAATTGCTTCCAAAACCTACAAGAATGTTTAAAGTGGAAGCAATGGAAATGAACCACCTGACCTTTTTTTCTGACCCTAAAGATCTCCACGCCCTTTGGGAGCACAAACTGTCAGGCAGCCCCAGACTCGGGAAATCAAAGGGATCTATGCTGTTATTAGTGCAGTGGCACCCTAAGACCTACTGCCACTCCTCCAGCATGGCCTCCACACGCACACACACACACACACACACACACACACACACACACACACTGTTGTCACACATTATAGTCATTTTCAAGTGATGGTTTAATTTTACAATGATTATATCAAACAATTTAAACATCATATGGCATTTCTAGATATCTACCAAAAATACTTTCTTGTGAAAGTCCTGCATGTGTGTGTGTTTGTGTGAGAAACTGTGTGCATGTGCTGTGTGCCCTGACAGGGCAGTCCAGCAGTGCGATTATATCCTGTAGGGATAACCTGTCATGGTGCCGAGAGGCTAATTGATGCCTCATGCTTTTCACAGGGCAATTATAGGGCCCAAATGTCAAGACCTAATTTGTGACTCTGTAATGTGGACACATAGGCCCGAGGATGGAGTGGGACGGTTACTCACAAGTTGGTTTGGTCAGCAGATGTGAGAAGAAGGGTGGGAGTTAAAACTAGAGCCTGGAAAGAGTTGGGAGATGAGAAGTGAGTACATTTAAAAACCTCAACTCCAACTGTCTCCTCTAAATTCAGCTCTTTAAATGATTAGAAACCACTCCTTGGTATTGTATTTGGACCCTCTGACACAAAGTGTGATCTCCCTTAATGTTTTTTATATATTGTGACTTTTACTTAAATTTTACCACCAGCAGTTACAATACTCTACAAAAGTGCATTAGTATTATCAGCAAAACATACTCCTTAATAAAAAGTAAGAGCAATGATCGTGAAGAGAGCTCATTTCACAGTTTTATTATTGCATATAAGGAAGGAATAGTTGGACATTATTGGGATATAGTTTAACATATTTGCTTTATTGGGAGAGTTAGAGTGTTAGTTATTGCAAAACCCTACTACAGGATATAGCTACAAAACTAGATTATAGTCCATCATATGTAATAACTACGAACATAACCTGTTTACTGCTGATTGACCCGTCCTGACTGTATCTTTATGCTGTATTGTAAATGCTTCTGTAAACTGTGTGTTGTTAAACCAGCCCCAATTCTTCTGCTCATCCACCTGCAGGTACAAAACAATGAGTTCAGGTCCCATTAGTTAAACCAAACACTGTCAGACACTGACGGGGCCTGAAAACACACCCCGGTGTTGTTCACTGTGTGCGCCTTGTTAGACCTGAGCGACTAAACTCCGCAGAAATGACAGTGCCCCAAATTCTTCTTCTTCCTTTTTGTTCTCCCCAACACATAAACACAGTTGTTTTCACTTAATGTCTCCACGGAGATGCAAACAGAGAGGCATATTTTCCATTGCAGCTGACAGCTTGTATTGTAGAGTGTCAGTAAATCAGGTATGTTGGTTCTAATTGCTGCTTGCAGAAGGCAGACCACAAAATCCTCTTAGCTATGACACTAAAAATGATTGAAGTCAAATGGAGTACAATGCAGCAAGTGTGAAAGATTCATTTTTTTTTTCAGGCCTCAAAACATGAATGATGGATGAATGGGTGATATTTGGAACCAGTAGCTGCAGATTTTTCCAGAGTGCCTCTCTCTCGCTCTGAACTTGGACGAAAACCCCAAAGTATCAAGTGGATAATGCTATACTTACACTTCTGCTGTAATCCCTATAAACACACATGCAGCTCATAATTTGTGCGCACAGCAATTTACTGAGGAATAGGCAAACAACAAAGAGCCTGAAATCAATAGTTGCAGGATTCAAATGACACAAAGCTGCAGACACCATCCCAGTGCAAACACACTCTTAGAAGTGGCCTCTGGTTTAGAGCAACAGGTGAGCTCCTCGGCACCTCCCCTGTCTTCCCCAACACAGCCTTCTAAATATAGAAATTATGCTCCCTGATAATTGGGGACAGACAACAAAGCCAACCATATTTCCACCCTCCTCCCACGGCTGCTGCTAAGTCATATCCCCAGCTGATAAACAGCAGGGCTGAGATCAGAGTGTTGAAGGAACACCTGCACTGTCTGACTGGACTGTGAAGATAGACATGGAAGATCACTGGCTTCCACACCTGCCCGTGGACCCATGCCATACACACACATGCACGCACACTTGATTGAGTTTCCTCAAGAACCCTTTAAGGACGCTACTGAGAAGGTGATGAAAGTCAGGGAGCGTCCATTAAGTGTGTGAGACGGCTCTCCAGAGAGGGTGCGGATGAGGGGTTTAAGTGTTTTCAGCGAGGAGCAGCAGACCACCTGGAAGAGGAGGAGTAGGTGGAACAAAAGCATCTGTCTCAGGGCCAAGCAGGCTCCAGAAACATCGATTTAAGAAGTGCCAAAAAGCACTTCTCGGCATCAGGTATCACAAGTCAGGATTTCCAGCGTGATTAGAGAGTTGACCTTCAAAATGTCAAAAGGGGGGCAGAGGGGGGTATGAGCTTAGATTTGCACAAAGTCTGTTGTTCGTGACCACAAAGGTAATGGTGATGAGCCCTGCACTGAAACGTTTGTTCGGAGTTATTGCTGCAGGTCGGAGTCATGGACATGGACTATTATATGAACACATTTTTTAACTTGGAAAGATGGAACAACGAAGGAATGAAGCATGCCCTGTCCATAATTTTCAAGCTTCTTAACTAAGAAGCTAAAGAGAGACCAGCAGTGACAGTACCTTTGCAAACAAAAGAATCAGGTTTTCATTTTGTAATAAACTTGTAATAAATAATAAACAGGGGATGTTCACGTGCACACAGGTTACAGTACACTGTTGGATGCTGTCATTAATCGCTAACAGAAGTGTGTTGATGTTCAAGGTGTGCAGGTGGGAAAGTCCCACAGTATCAACTCTCTCCTGAGTTGGCAGCAGAGTTGACTCCCCATACTGAGACCCCCCCCCCCCCCCCCACCACCACCACCACCACTGGCTCCCCATTACACACATACGCTGAGATCACAGGCTGCACTTTCATGCTTCACCACAGATCTGCTTCCAACCATGGAGGTAACTTTGCACAGAGATATGAGATAGTGGCTTCTTAAAAATAAATCACAAATTCAGCTAGAAATAAAAGAACGATCCACTACTTCAAGACGTCTTGTTTAACTTGATTTCCATTTTTTGATAAGACATTTCAGCGGGTCTGCAATCCTCATACTGTCAGTGGAGGTTATTTAATCCTTACCATTCTGACCTCCAACTTTTATACAGCTGCTAAAGTTGCTGGGTCTCAGCTAAAGGTCAGATTTTATTTGGCCCTGATCGTGTTGTTGTGCGACCTCTACTTTGACAGCTTTCAGGAGGGAGGCTTTGAAGTTTTATGTGTGAATCAGGTCTACGACTTGTCCCTTGGAATAATGGTGTCCATAAAGAAGGACAACATTGATCTCATAAACAGGTTTATATGTTTAACTCTGAATGACAAAGGCAAACAAATACTGTGCTGTTAAAAATAAAATGTGAGTGTTTTTAAAAGGACACTGGTCATGAGTGGACATTTGGTAAACAACAATGCACTGCCATCTAAAATCATACATAGTGACAAAAAACTATTTTGGTCATATTTTGAACAATTTATTATTTGTATTATCAGTTGGTTGACGTCAGATTCTGCTAAAAACACATGTAACAGCAGTTTGGTTAGAAGTGTCATGTCAAGAAGACCAAGAGTCTTGTTAAATTGATTCACAGTTGGCTTACTGACATTAAATTTGTTTCAGTAGTGGCTGTCATTTCCAGATTTTGATAATGTGTTCGATAATATTGGTCATATCACAGCATATCAGCGGCTGGAGCTCTTTCAGAATAAAAGTCAGAATGGTACAGGGTCAGTTATTATATATTTGATACAGTTCCTAGTGGTTTTTCTATATTACATGTATCTAACTGTAAAAATATATTCTTAAAATAAATAAATATATAACATAAATATATGTATCTAAACTGAATAAATAAAATGTTACACTTTTCTCTTTTCAAACAGGTCTAGACACACAAGAAACAGAATTCCTTCAAAGTCCTTCTGAACAAACATGATCTCTCTGACACAGTACCCAAATCAAAGTACTATCTTGTGATACTACAGATTCCCATGGACTCCACTCCAGCAGGACTGTTCTCCAGCAAAGGAAATGCTCGCTGATCACTCAGCTCTGTTTCCCGTTCATCTCCTATTCCATGCAGGTACTTTTTAGGCTCATCCAGCGTCTGAAACAAACAACCCCCTCACGTCAGGCGTGCGTACATTCTAGTCTGTCCTCCTAGCTGCTGAGAGATGGCCCGTGCATTCCTACACGAGGCCCCCGGTGCCTTTATCCCTGCTGACTGGGGCTGCTGTCCTCCAAGCCTGCAAGGGCCACATCCCTGCCTGTGTCCCTCTTTCTCTTTTCTCTTCCCTGCCTGCCAGGGCTTTAGCAGCTATTCCTGATCTGGACCAGGCCTCCAGGTCTCAGCTGTGTCCCAGGATATCCCTGTACAGCTCTGGCACCCGGTCAGGGTCCACAGGCCTGGGCAAGAAGTGTGTAAATTTCTGGTGCCGCCTGGATTTAGTTCCATCCCTTGGAGTCCCATCTTTATTTAATGCCACAAAATAACGCGTCCCTTTGTCTCCGTGTTTGTACAGGTTGGAGGAGTATGTGTTGTACCAGTTCTCCTCAAACTGCTCCCTGAAGACACATTCGGCTGTGAGCTTCTCCTGAAAACAAAGGGCACAACGTCAGAGAAATTCTAGCTTGTGATGCAATAACAGAAAAACACATGACACTTTCATTATTTCTCTAAACGAAAGCGTCCTGAAAATCAAACTCTCTAGAGTAAAAAGGCATCGAATAATTTACAGTGAGAATTTGATCACCGTGAATAAAGCAAAGCTGTACTTACAGAGCCATACAGCTCTCCTTTGTTGTTCATTCCCAGATAGAGCCCACTGTCCACTCCTCTAATGCTTATCAGCCCAACAGCAAGGCTGATGAATTCCAGTATACCTGGAGAAGAATAACACAGTTAACATACTCACAAAGATGAAGGATTAAAAATGTTAACTTTAACAGTGGTGGCACAAAATTGTTAGACTTAAATGAACTATTATGACTTTACACAGTGACTCTGATCCTTCTTATTCACTCTTCTTCTAGCTGACTGCTTTGGTGATCGTTTGCTTTATTGTGTATATTTGTAGGCTGCAAATATATTTTAAAAAAAGTTGTCTCAGTATTTACCAAAACGACTGTGGTCCTTCCTCGTCCCTTGCACTGTGCCATCCGGACGTATTTCCAGATGAAATCCAGTTCTGCAGTACAACTGTCTCCTCCTGAGAATCCCTTGGAGATGCGTTAAATCCGTCGTGGTGCTCCGGGAGAGCTCCCCCAGGTGCTCCCCCAGCAGCGTCGGACTGTCACCAAGAGGGGTCAGGAGGAAATGGGACCCGACGTGTGCGACACCATCGATGCCGTGCAAGACTCCTCCAACTTCCCCCAGAGCTGCAGCAGTAGCAGCCATCGCGTCAAAGATCAGCGGGTGAAGTTCAGCGAGGAGGTCCGGAGGGAGCGCTCTTGCGTAGTAGGCTACCTGGTTTCTGCTGTCACTTATTGCATGTTTACGTCCACCTCCTCTGTTACTTAGCGCATGTCCCCACGGTGTAAGGACGCGCAGACGCACGGATTTTTCTCCCCTGGCAAGAAACGCTCACTCCCCCGTCGGCTGCACCAATTTCTTCAGTTATTTTTATTCTTTAGCGCTGCGTCTACACCAGCTGGAGGTGGGCTGCAGTCGCTGCTCAGACAGCCCTCACGTCGCATACCTGTCCACAGCGGATGGTGACGCCTGAGTGGAAGAGACACAGCCCAGGAGGATTCAGTAGTGAAGGCTGAACAAACGCTGCAGTGCAGGTAAAGAAGCTGTTGGAGGTTTTGCGCTCAAAGTGGCAAGGGTGGTGAGGCAGGTGCAAAACCACAGGACTACTAATGGGCGGGGCTGTTACAGTTCAGACGTGCCCCAGCAGGGATCTGTTTTCCTTCTCCCGGGGCATAAAATAAGAGCCACAGTGACACAGCTGATGGTGGGCTGTGGGCTGAACTCAGCACTTACACCACTTACATTCAAATTAAATATGGAAACACCAATTATCCCTATGCTTACTAAAAAAAAAAAATCACCTACAAGACATGGGGCAGAATTCGCGGTGTTTTTCTGTCTCTCTCCAAAGCTTTGAGCGTTTCCTTCACTCTCACGCCCTTTAATCCCACAGCGACCACAAATACCCACGGCATTTCTCGCGAGCTCGGGCAGCACGAGCAGCTCCGCTCTGCCGCCGCCTCAGCGCACACGGCCATGGCCGCCCTGCGCAGGCTCATCTCTCCATTCACTGCCGGCCGCGCGGCGGGGAAACTACAAACACCCTCCGGAGCGACCAAAGCGCTGAAAGTTATCGCGGCTGGAGCGTGTGTCGCCGCCGCGGCCGGTGCTGCGTGTTACGGCTCGTTTGTCGGTAGGCGCTCCGGACTGAAGAGCCATGTCGAGGCTCGGCTCTTACATCTGGCACTGCCATCAGTTTCTGCCACCGATAAGGTACAGTGGGACATCCGTGAAGCATGTCACGGGGGGGGGGGGGGGGGGGCGCTTTAGTGCCAACATTACACTCTGAAGAAGAACGACTGGAGCTTTAGGTCCAGTTTATCCTCCCGGAACGTGTCACCAATGACCAGAGCGTCTGTATTTCCATTCGTTGTACATACATGTACATTATGCAAGTAAAGTTACAGTAGTGATTAGGTGTCGTCACCATCAGGAGCTCTCCGAGACCTTTGGTACTGAAAATTGAAAATGGTTAAAGGCGTCTGTGATCACGTGACTCAAGGGCTGCCATAAGTAGGGCTTCTGCCTGCTTTGTCTGCATATATAGAAAATAGATACTTGTACATAATAGTAGGCTATAATACTGTATTTATATTATTTTGTGGTTTTTTACGAAATTGATGCAAAACCTGACAATGTTATATAGTCTAACACCAAAACCTGTGCTGATTTCTGAGGTCATGTTGCTCTTTTACACCTAATTTGTTATTATTTTGACAGCTTCACTAAACCACACAGCTGAACCGCCTAAATCTTTAACTTGATCCTTATAAACAAAGCTAGAACTAATGACTATTTGGAATTGATGAATCCAGTAATTATTGAATCAAACAATTTATTAATTCTTCATCTTATAAGACAACAGAAATGTGTGGACAACACAACCATTACAAGTAATTACAATGTAATGTTTTCAGTGGGGAGCAGTCCTAAACTCAAAGGTTTTATTTTACAATCTTATAGAACAGAAAGCAGCACATCCTTACTTTGGAGAAGCTTCATCCAGTGAACAGTGTCTGTTTTACAGCTGACAGCTGATTAGCCAATGAATCTATTACTCACAAAGTAGGACTTTCTGGTACAGTGTCACTGCTGCCAAGGTGCAGGCCAAAGCTAACTTGTCTTAAAGTGCCAAATCTCCAGCAGGTTTTGTAAAATAAAGAACAACTTTATTGTGAGACCAGTGTGTTTCAGCTCATGGCTGTCATCAGTGTATCATACACATTTAGCTACAAAAACAAGATTTCTCCTGGGAGTTTAAGCAGTTTTCACATAAACTAAGGTAATAATAAAGAAACAACTAGCAAATGTTGGCATACTTGTTTAAGGAATATCTCAATTGATTAATCAATTATGCCAAGTTTTGTTAATAAATTGTCTTAAATGAACTGATCAATAAATGCACTAATCATTCCAACTGTAGTTATTAGTTTAACACAGATGTTTGAGGCACTACTGTAACTGTTGAAGTTATTTTGTATACCAGCTGCACAGTGGTATTTGGGCATGTTAGCCTACATACCAGCACTTCTGAGTCTCTTTAGGTCAGACATGTGTTGACAAAATGTTGATAAGATTTTCACAGATCACAGGAGAAGTAAACAAACATGAAAATCAGATCTTCCTCACAAACCTCTAGCAACAGAAAATTCCTTGTTTGATATCTGCCAGAAAGAGGAGGGTAAACTTGACCTGTGTCCACAGGCAGGAATTCATAGATGCAGGAAACTGGACACTGGGGCTTGGCAGAGGGGATGACATTTGATGAGAGGTGGGGGTGGTTAGAGGGGGTTTAATGGTTAAGCAGTGTGGGGCACACATTCCCTGGCTGTTTGCTCTTTGCCCAGTGGACCTGGCACTGTGCCACCGGACAGAGAGATCCACTCTGTCTTCACCAATCCAGCCTTCTGATCTGTCTGGGTTTGAACATTTGGTTGGGACGTTATCTGGTGCACAGGGATGAAAAATAAGGCTGACATAACATGCGCTCCCATTATTGAATTAAAGCATGAGTCTCTTTGTTGTTCCATGTGAGCCAGGCTTTTTTCGTGACAGCAAAAGCTTCTGTGGATTTTATGAAAATCATCTTTCAGAAAGTATTATCACTGTATGATTTCCAACATTTCATGATGGCGTGTGTATGTGTGTGTGCTTACAGGCGAAGGCCTACGGCCTGGATGATGGAGACGTGTACATGTCATCTCATGAGAACAGATTTCGCCTGTTCAGTTCGGTGGAGTACGAGGGCCAGCTTTACATGACTCCACTCAACTTTATCGAGTCCGTCACTCTGAATGAACCCAAGAGTGAGTGCTGTAACTGCTATAACTTTGCTCATTCACACAGTACTAAACTTTGGAATAAGAAAGAATCATTACTGGTGACAACATGAACTCACAGCCCCGTCGTTCATCTAGAGCTTCCTCGTCCTCAGTAGATGTAGTAGCTCATGACTGAACATTTAAGCTCAACCTAAAAGTTAACATGCATGAAGTTCTCAACGTGCTCAGAGGAATGAACACGTCAGTATCTATGAATTCACAAGATATAATCAAATTGAATTAGCTTCAATTTATAGAACAAATGATTAATCTGTTAACTGAGAGAAAATTATTAGATAAACTGATAAAGAAAATATTAGTTGCAGCCCTGTTGATTTTGAATATTTACATCCTTTTGAACAAAGAAAGAGGACACAGGAACAAACTAGGAATCAAAATCCCATTTGCCTATTCCTGGTTTGTGTTTCTACCATATCTTTAGAGCTGTAAAGACTGTGCAGATTAGAAGGATTAAAACTGGCAGCAATGTTTGAAATGCAATTTTCACTCCCAAGAAGCAGCACAAGTCTGTGTTGCTCTTTGTATTTACTCTTGCCTGACTGGGTTTGATGTAATGAGCAGGACACATCCAGAGGTGCTGAAAAGACCCCACAGGATCTGTCTCCAAAGTGCCGTTAGTCTGTGTTTCACAGTTATTTCTTTGCTACGTGACTACATTAAATCAAGCAGCAAATGAAGCTTTCTTTCTCTCTTTCAGTTGCTCTTTTCAGAGCACTCAGGAAGTTGACAATTTCTTAACATCAATAATTGTTACAGGCGATAGCTATCCCTCATCCTTATGCTGACTGTAATGGTGCTCATTGGTTGTTCACTATGTGAATAAATTCTCTGCAAAACCTAGAAGCATGGACCAGTGAGTGATGCTGTAAATTTTTGCTCCAGTTGTAGCTTGGTCAATTACTAAATTTACTAAATTCTAAAATGTTTGTTCATTTCTTCGTTTTCATTTTGCAAGAGAATTTGAAGACTCTTACAAAGCAACGTGCTACATTGCGGATGCCACAGTGCTTCTCCAATCTTTGCAGCTCTGTGGAGGAAACAGCTAGATTTTTCAACAGCCATTTGCTTAATTACACATCCGCAAAGTCATCAGCTAAAGCCCGTCTTCTTCATCCAGCAATCACTCAAGATTGAAAAAAGCCCCAGTGTTGTTACCTGGAACATGACTTGTTGCAGAGGGCCTGTGAAGTGTCATCAAGCTGCGGCTTAAAGTGCTTCAGTCATAACACCTGCATAAAGATAGATATCTTTACCAGCAACCCTACTTTTATGGCCCATTTATGTGGCAACAAACTCTCAGAGAGACCAAACAACTTAGCGTGGGTGTCATAAATGTAATGATAAGACATTATGATCGCTATGATTGATTATGAGTTAAGTTGTGTAGCCTGCTGTAATGTTTTGGACATGACTTGGCTGATCATATAAAGAGGAAGGTAAACAAGAAGCACTAATGTAATAGGAGCCCTTTGTCGTTATTCTCTGGATGCTAATGTGTTGAAAAATAGTAATCATGGTGTTTTATGGTTGTATTGAGGCTGTAAAGAGTCATTCCAGTGGACGTGAATTCATGGCCTTGGACGTGAATTCAGTGCATTACTGATGGTTTCATTTCAGGCAGTCCATTGAGCAGAGGCTGGTGGAGTTGTGGCCGTTTAGCAATGCCCCAGTCAAACCTTAAAGTGCTTTCATGTAAATTATTCATATGAGATCCATGGGATTTGCAGGTCATGAAACATTTATTGAAAGCATCAAATAAGGACAAGATTCCTCTGAGCTTGTCATCACATGACAGTCATAATCCCAGCCTCAGACACAGGCTTTAAAATGTGTCAGTGGAGGGTTAATGTCACTGCTATTGATGTGATGTCCCTGCCAGGTGTTTTTACGACACAGCCGTCTTATCTTCTGCTTTATTGACCATCACAATGTGATCATGCAGATACATTGTTCATGTTGTTTTCCATGTAAATCACCTGTTTTCACTTTTATTTCCCGGTTGGTATCCATTATTAAAATGCAAAAGTCACAAAAAATATCGGCCACTAACAATTAACCTTATTTTTCAGGTAGAAGAGTATGGAAGTCTCTCACAAAAAAGGTTAGTTGTTCTGTCATTGATGCCTCTAGTGCTGTTTCACAGTTGTGGTTACATCTCATATATATATACCCTCCTTTTTTTTAACTTTTGTTGGTCTTGAGGGGTATCACCTTCTTATCTGTGTAAAACCTCTGCACTTTAATGCCAACAAAGGTTCCATTATATTGTGAATACCCAGGGTTTAGAAATGAATAAGTGATTTGGGATTTTTCTCTATTCTTTCAGGAGTTAGACAAGATGCTGGCTGATACCCCACCTGTTTGGAAAGGATCATCTAATTTGTTTAGAAACCTTCACGAACGAGGTAAGGAGCTCACTTCGAATGTATTCGAGCTGCTGTCAAGCACCCACAAGGTCTCACATCTTGTTCAGAGGGCGGTCTGTTGTAAATGTCAACATCATATAGTGCAGAGCAGAAAGTGGGTAAATGCAGGTAAATATGTGAGTAGATATCTCTCTGTCAGACTGGTAACATGTTGTAGACTTATTCTCAGGTAACCTTTGTGGGAGGAAATGGTTCATTAATAAAATTGGAGGTTCCAGTCCAGCTTTTTCTTAGACTGATGAAGCCACCTGGATGGGTGGTGAAACGTTTCGACCTTAAAACTGAAAGTCCTGTTGCCATGACTCAACCTTTAGATAACTTACCCTGGACGACTGAGAATCTTCACAGTCCTATCTTTTATTTTATATATCTTTTCCTCATGTGCTATAAAAGCTCATTCCCTCCAGTGTGAATTTTGGCACCTGATTTTGATTGAATTTTATGGTTAGGCCTAGTTACCGGTTATAGGTGCAATTCAGCAACTGATTCTGTAGCTGGATTCATTCCCGTTTTGACTAAAGTCACATCCACGGTGCTTAGCGGGAGCAGCTACAGTATTGTGCAGAAGTTTTAGGCACTTTAGATTCTTGTCAGACAACACCATCAGATGTCAAATTGATCCCAGACTAATTGTGCAGGACATCGAGGCCATAAAAAATCCACTAGAGTTCATGAAGAACTATTTTCAGGGGCAAGAAGAACCAGGAGTCCTGCAGCAGACGGTCTGACCCCCCACAGAGCCCTGATCTCAGCAGTGTGGAGTCAGTCTAGGATCATATTGAAGAGCCAGAAGACACTGGGACAGCCTGAATCTATAGAAGAACTGCAGCAGTTTCTCCAAGGTGCTGCAAAGAAACTGTGTGGGTCAAACCAGAGAGAACTGCTGTTTGTTTAAGGGCAAAGGAGAGAGCTGTAAATACTGATTAGATTTAGGTTTTGTTCTTTTTGCTGAAGCTAATTGATAAATAAAAAATGATTTATTCAATTTATATTAAAAGCATCTCCTACAGTACTACACATTGTTAGGTGCCACTGATGCAGGTGTAGTTCTTCAGTGACCATCTGCAGGAAGATTTAGATGGTTGAATGTTGACACGGTATATGTGAATTCCTTTTGATCCTTAATTCTTGGACACTGGAAATTAGTCTTCACTCAGAGTCCCGTCAGAGAGTCTGGTTTTGCTTAATGCGGGTTGTGAAAGTACTGCCCTCTTCACCTGCAAACCTCAGTTCATAGTTACATTGCATGAAAAAAATGAAGTCATCAGCGTGAGCGGAAATCTTTTTAATTTTCCCACCTGGGCCCGTCCACTCCCCGCTCAGTTGGTCAGATGAACCAGTGGAGCATCAGATCTCCCTGTTCTGCTCTCCCTTCTGTTGCTTTAGCTAAGTGCCAATGGTGGGATTTGGGGCTTTTAATCCTGCTGTTAAATGCTGCCGCTTTGTCAGGGAAAAAAGGACCAGATTGATCTGTGAACAAAGCGTTGCTTTAGAGAATGAGGGAGCTGTTTGAACCCTGCTATGTCGAGACATGTCCCACTGGCCACCCCCTGATCACCATGGACATTATGAAGTCTAAGAATGGCATTGGATTACATCTCCGGGACTGCCACTCTGTATGAAGTGTTTCTGTGGAATTCATTGTATTGTCTAACAACATCTACTTGAGCTCAGGGGCTGAGCTACAGAGAGGAGGGGGGCTCCCTCCAGGAGTGAAGGTGTGTGGCATTGGTGAGACATGGCTGGAATCTTAAAAGTTTTTTTTTTTTTCTCTACCTAACCCATTTAAGCTTTAAAGGGCTTTGAAGGTGGATATCTGTTGTCATTATAGGGCCGTACCTGCCAAACACAGAGAGCTGGATGAGAAGATGGAACACTTTGTTGTGGGGAATTTTTAGATGAACTTTGTCTAATGGCACGCATCACTGATTCTCTAATTCTGTTTTCACGCCTCAGTTTGTACATGTGTTTCAGTGGTCCTTACATCATACTATTAGAAACATCCTTCCAGCGTTTGGTAGGAAATGTTAGAGTAAAAATTACATCTGTTTGCCAGTTTTGTGTTTTTTTGTTGTCCTTTTTGGAAAGATCTCCGTGCAGCAAACTCGGTACCTGAATTCTTTTCCCATAACACTCAGAGCAGCCACCCAGAACTATCTGTGCTCAATTCTCTATCTTCCTGAGCAAACAAAGGCTTGGGAATGCTTTCAGAGTCAGAAAGGAGAAGCCTCCTGAGTTGGCTGAGATGTCTCCTGACACTTACTCTTCCCTTCTGTGTCACACAACAAAGGGAGCTGAAGGACGCGACACAAAACCTGAATCGCACATTCTCAATTAGTGACAGATCACTTGAGAATGTATTACACCTTGTTACCCAAACACGATCAGAAGCCGTAGGCCTTAAATTTGTTTGGGTTTGTGTCCAGATAGGTCAGCTCGGTTGTAAAGCCTGTGTTTGTGTGAGGAGAAACACCAAGCATGAAGTAAAAGGCACCTTTTAAGATGCTATCAGTGAGCGTGAGAAGATTACTCTTGTCTGAAGGCGTGCACTTTTTCTTTGGAGGGCTTATTCATCTCGGCCGCATGACTTTGAACATCTGTAAACACCTTTAGCCAACTGGCTAATGCTATTTGATGCTGCCTGGTGTAGAAAAGGGAACATTTTGGTTTTTGTTTCTCAGCTCGACTCACGTTTCTCTTTTTTTCAGGTGTCATCAGTTACACAGAGTACCTCTTCCTGCTCTGCATTTTAACAAGTGAGTGGCATATGTTTGTTTTCACTTATTTAGGCAGAAGTATAAAATTTATTTAGAGATTTAAAATTGCCTGTGCAATGTATTTTAACGTTATTTAATTGCAGAGCCTCATGCTGGGTTCAGGATTGCCTTTAACATGTTTGATGCAGATGGAAATGAAATGGTGGACAAAAGGGAATTCTTGGTGGTGAGAACCTCCATCATACACAATATGTCAAATGCATTTGATCAGTGATACAGCGCTCTGTATTGTAACTTACTGTATCATCATCTTGCCAGCTGGAAGAAATCTTCCGTAAGAAAAAGGATAGAAAAGAAGTTGCTGAAGACATGCAACCACTTGACCAGCAGGTATGAGTTACCTTAAATGTCCTTAAACAAAACTGCCCTACTCATTATTTTGTTCATTGCTTCTGTTCTCTCATCAAACTTGTTTTCCAAATGCAGATGAACACAATGTGTGCTACCTCCTCAGAGCAGAAGTCAGACATACTACATATAATGAGTAGAGAAGAAAGTCATATATGTAGCAAGGTAAAGCCTTGGTATTTGTCCTCAGGAGTGTAGGAAGACCAAAACCAAACAAAACAGTGAATATTTGACTTAGATTCATCAGGTGCCCCAAAACAGATGAATGTTATTCCATCTTCACTCAATATTTAAACAGGAATATTATAACCAGAACCATCTAACAAGAATTTTAGCATATCTCACTTTTTTTTTAACAGGCCACAGTTTTACTGGTTTGGTTGGTTGAGTTTCACCACTGTTTCATTTCCAGCAGAGCTGCTCTGAAAAAGCCAGTACACATTATCTGCCCAGCACCAAATGGCTGACAGACACAGTTACCAACTATCTGCTGAACATAGTGGAGCATTTACCAGCTGAGGAGTCACTTTGTGTGAGTGTCAAAGGCAGAGTGAAAGGAGAGCAAATATCGAACGCAGCTACACAGATACATGACTTCAAAGCAATTTTGTTCTGTTTATGTAAATAGGAAACTTTGTGCTAACACATTTGCTATTCCAAATTAATAAAGAACAAATATGTCAGTGTGTGTTTGCTGGCCCTGTTAACCAAAAATTAAATAAAATATAAATGCAGCTTCAAGGCACCAGGTCTGAATCTTCCATTTGAACCAACATCAAACATAGTAGGTTTTTGCTTGCAACAGTTGCGGTGCTCCTAGACAGAACAGCGGCTGTGCCCAGGTGAATGTGGTCGTACAGGGTAAAACATGCCTGGGGCTTTCATCTCTTTAATGCTGTCTTATGCTGCATGCAGGTGGATGTAAACAGGCAGAGCTGAATAGAGCGATAAGAGCGACTCTTTGAGGTCTTATCGCACAAACCCAACATGGAGGAGCTTACTCTGCTGGGACAAATGTTAGCATCTCTGGACAGTCTTGAATTAATCTGACGCCCGTATAGCCATCAAAAAGATCATTAGAATGGGTACTCTAGATTTGGAAATAGAATGATGCTTTGCGAGACAGAGGATTCTGAGTTCAGTCATAAATCTTAAGAATAGGAGGACTAATCTCTGATCACCAGTAAAGTCACATCAACTCTGCGTTTTTGATTTTGAAGAAAAAACCTGAAAGCTTGCAAACTCATTTCCATCCATCTACCCAAATACTGTATATGTGAATTATAAATCAATCTTCTGTCATGCATGCACCTTATCTCTTTTCAGAGCCTGCAGCTTTTTGGTCATCGCAAATCCCAGCCACACAGCGTATGTATTGTTTTTTGGTTTCTTGGATGGAAAACGACCAGTTCAGCTTGTTGCATGTACATTTGGCATGTGGTCCTCATAACCTGAAAAGACGCAGAACACAGAAAACACACATGAATCTCATAGGCTGTACCACCCATATTTAGGTCTGTTAACTCCAGATAACTTTATTCACATTAACTGAAATTGAAATTGCTATGTACTTTTTACATTTTATGACATATTGGGAGTATCTTAGTGCAGCGCTGATGATTTATGTGCTTCTTGTCAGCGTCGGGTGAGAGATTTCACTTCAGAAAGCTCTTACCTGAAGACTGACAGCATTTTCTTCCAGACCCCCATGTTTTATTTTTACAGTTTCTTGAGGAGTGGTATTTGGGCTCAGGTTACCTTTTGAGATGGGTTTGACCATGAAGATGCCAGTCAGAGAGGAGACACAGTGAAAAGCACTCAACACACACATGGGAGAGCCTACAGCTAGCAGGGGGACAGGCCCATCCTTTCAGAGTACTGTTTGAAGACTTTACTTTTAGGTGTGTCCTTGTTGTTTTGATTCCTGCTGCCTTACTGTAGGTAGACCTTTCTAGCAAAAAGTTCAAACGTCAAGAATTTTCCAAAACACACAGCAGGCATGTCTGCAGTGCTGTGGTTGGGCTTTCCCCAGCATATTCTAATTACAAGTGTGTCAGGATCTTTTCACGGGGTCAGATGGGAATAGTGCAGTGCATTAAAGAGTTGTTCCGTAATTAGCTGTGGGATCATGTCGTAAATCTCCCTCTCTGGTGAAAAGCAATGAGCCAAAGAGGAAGAGCTGTTTTATCAGCTGTCTTGCATCCCCTGCAGGGTTGAGAGATGAAGAAAACTCAATAAGATAAATTAATATTATGAATGAAGCAAGCCATATTTAAGAACACATGTCGATGGCAGTTGGCTGTTTCTGGTTGGTTGTGTGCGCTCTTAAATGAGGTGATGTTGAGACTTGAGAGGCACCCAGACGAAATAATGGGTTGAAAAAGCAGAGTAGGAGCACGAAGAACCAACATGCTTGGGTTTATAACTGGCAGTGAGAGATCCTATTTTTTTTTTTTAACTACTTGGAAGACAGATTTCTTGTGAACTTTTTCATTGCACGTGACCACAGTTGTGTTTCACTGTACATGCAGGTATTGCAGTTCAACAGCAGTGAGGCAGTGTAAACTCTAAGAATAATAATTGGTTAATCTGAGAATAGGAGCATGACTTCACTGAGAAAAGCAGCACAAAGTGGCGTCTTTGTTCCAGACAGCATCACACAGCAAGTGTGACACAGACCAAAATATGTCTTTTTAAAATCTGAACTAATTTTTCAATGGTACTATGGATTGCAGGACCTCATAACTTGCACAAACCTTGAAGCTCAGCTTTAAATGATGATGTATTAGGTGGGTTCAGTTACACAGTTAATCTGGGAAGAATAATCCTCCAGGTTTTACACCCTGTGTGCTTTGGACATGTGTTTGCTGCATAGGCTCAATGTCCTGCCAAGAGGCTGCATGCATCGCTGCAGATCAGGCTCATGTCAGGGCTGATGGGCCTCTCAGACAGCTCCGGTCTGTCTCTGCCTGTTTGAGTATGGATGGATGGATGTCTGTTTGTCTGTCTGTCCCTTATCTCTGTGGATGGCTTTCTCACATAGCTGTCTGCCAGAGTTTGTGTGTCCATTTTTCTTTCCCTGATGCAATGCCAGACGTCTTCTAACAACTGTGCTCCAACTGCTGCCACAGGTTCTCAAAAAAGACAGTCAGCATGTGGAGAGCCGGGGCATGTGGGATGTTCTCAGACGTGGCACAAGTCAGGTTCTGTTTTCTGATCTCACTGATGTAGCTAAGCCCTCATTAGGATGCTTCTTCCTGAACCCTCCTGTTGTCTTTGGGTCAATTTGATTCAAAGGACATGGATTGTTGTCATTTTTAGCTAATTGTATGGAAGAAAACTAAAGTTTTCACATGTTAACTTTTGAAAATTGGTCAAATTGACCCAAAGACAACGGGAGGGTTAAATCATCACACAGCACTATACAACAGAAACTCCTGTAGGTGTGTTAGTGGGCACAGTGACATACTTGATTTATACATCTGTCTTCTTTGTAGTAGGTGTAAAT